>NW_010305904.1:0-6632 GCF_000700745.2 Antrostomus carolinensis
GGTTCTTTTGGAGGACTGATGCATGATCCTCTTGTATGACAGTTTCCCCTAAAAGCTGTCCAGCTGCACCTTACACAGCAGGCAAGTGTCCTACTGTTGTCTGTCTTACTTCTTCCACATCTCAATATTTATATCACACTCCACCATAAGATTGCACAGAGATAATTTGAGAGGGAAGAGGTAGTGCTTAGCTGTAAAGGCAGGGGTGTACTAAAGGGCTGTTGCCAGGAGACCAAATACCTCCACTCGTAGACTTTTGTAAAAGGCAGGTGCTCTGAAAAGTGTATCAGCCTATTCGTAATTCTGGTCACACATGTGTACCACCAGGGTCACACAATGGCTCCTAGGAGAACACCACAACACCACACAACCCTCGCTGCAGGCAGACTTCATGTTTCTGGCAGGCTGCAGCCTGAGAATCACAGAAGCTCCATGCTAAAATTTGGTATTTAATTTGCACAGCGATCCAAGATATTAGAAAGCTATCTGTGATACTTTTTGATACATCAAGAAGATGTATAAATTTAATAATCTTACACAAGGTGGGCCTTCACTTTAACAGTTGACCAATTTCTACAAGAAGCAAATGCAAAAAAGAGACCTGTTGTGAGGGCCAAGTACCTTTTTCCCCAATGGGACAAAGCTGAGAAATCCCTGAGCATTAACAATTACTAACAGGAAACCCTTTCTCTTTACAGACTATGCCTTTCTAACCCACTGTAACACAAGAGTAAATTAACACTAGTAGGCTGATGGTTTTGTAATAAAAGAATTATCAACTTGCCTGCAAATATGACTCGCTACAGTATTCAAGAACAGTGATTATTACAGGTTTGTTGCATGATACATCGATTTTTAATGTTAATCTGCTAATATCCTTGAGGTATCTCAATCTCTAGGGAGTATAGTATGACCAGATTAGGGGAGAAAGCATGCATCACTGCACAATTACAAGCACTTTTAATTCAGTCATGCTGACCTTCCAGCAGTGAACTTAAAACCAGCTGAAAAATCACAGCTGAAAAATCATAAGACTGCCATGGAAATTTAATTGTACCTGGTGTTTGTGTGACTAAGGGCCTCAGCTTGTCAATGCTTGCACTGGTGTTGGTAGCACCACTGTTGGAGCAGGTCCAGAGGAGGGCCACCAAAATTATCAGAGGGCTGGAGCACCTCTCCTATGAGGATGGACGGGCTGAGAGAGTTGGGGCTGTTCAGCCTGGGGAAGAGAAGGCTCCGGGGAGGCCTTATTGCAGCCTTCCAATACTTGAAGGGGGCCTATAAGAAAGATGGGGACAGATTTTTAGCAGGGCCTGAGTAATAGGACAAGAAGTAATGGTTTTAAACTAAAAGAGGGTAGATTTAGGCTAGATATAAGGAAAAAAAAATTTACAGTGAGGGTGGTGAAACGTTGGAACAGGTTGCCCAGAGAGGTTGTGGATGCCCCATTCCTGGAAACCTTCAAGGCCAGGTTGGACAGGGCTCTGAGCAACCTGATCTAGTTGAAGATGTCCCTGCTGACTGCAGGGGGGTTGGACTAGATGATCTTCAAAGGTCCCTTCCAACCCAAACCACTCTGTGAGTCTATAAATAAACAGAACATTTTATCAGCTTTGACAGTTATGCTTGAGGGTAAAGATTTAAAATTAACTTATTAAAAGAACCAAAATATCCTAGCTGCTATTTTTGAAAAAAAAAAAAAAAAAAAAAAAAAAAAAAAAAAAAAAAAAAAAATTTTTAAATTTTCCTACCTATTTCCTATCCAGATGTGTATCTTCTAGGATCTGCAGTTTATTTGTTCCCAGCGCTTTGGGGATCTTGAAAATACAGCAACTAATTTGTGAACTGAACTTGCATTAAATTTGCATTAAACACCAGCCTGTTCCCACTGAAAAAAAAAAAAAAAGAAACAAACAAACAAAAGAAACAAAACAGAGTGTCAAGAGTTATTCTGAATGACAAATAAACATCACAGGTGGAAACTGATCCACCTGTCAGATCTGTTGGTGAGTATCTTTCCCCTAGAAACTATGGAAACATAAGTGATACACTCTGCTTAGCTCTTAAGTCTGAGATATATTTGCACTTCAGAAATCTTAGCTATGCAGTGAAGTTAAACTACCTAATTATGAAATCAATTAATTCAACAAAAAAACACTGAAGTCAGTGACAGACTAAATTAACTTCCTCTTTAACAATAAATCTGGAAATGCAGGGCAAGCATCTCTGTAGGAGATACTTTGGATAGGTACACTCTGCATGTTGTATGTTTTTGCTTTTTCATGTTAAAGCAAAAAATCTGGTTTAAATTGTGCTAATAGTTGTTAATTTCAGTTAATAACTTGAGGCCAAGATTATAAAATGTATCTTCACAAGTTCCTGACAAGGACAGGTAGCAAAAGATGAGTAGGAAGTTTTAGAAAACAAATACAAGTGACAGAATGGCATTTTTATGATCATTATGTCACACAGGAGCTGCATGAAGAACAAATGGCAAGTTTGTCAATTTTTGAGTTTGTCAATTTAATAAGATGCAAATATGGTGAATCTCTTGTGATTTATAAAGTGTCGGAACAGTCTTGAGAATACTGTTGATAGCAGAAAGTGTCTTTAAGCTAGAAGGAATTTGTTGAGTGATGCTCAGAGGAGAATGAAGGTAAACTCCCAGATCAGATGGAAAGTGGGCTCTGCCTCCTGCTACATTTACTTTGCCAGGAGTAAAACCAGGAAGAGTTCTGTGGAACAGGACATGAGAGCGAAAAAAGAGTTCCCACCACAGATACAGAGAGGGTAAGAAAAGGTAGTTTTTCATCATCCCTTCTAACCCCACACCCTGCCAGACATATTGTGCCTTATTCCAGCTAAGGGGGGATTTAATTGTGAAAGACCTTATTAATTTTTATATGAAACATTTTCCAAATTTAGAATAAAATGTTTAACCCTTTCTTTTTCTAGACTAGATGCATAATAACTTTTAAAATAAGAAATTAGCTTAATCTGAACTCAGTCAAATATAACGAGTATTGCTGGGTTTCTCTGCACTGTTGCAGATGATCCCTTTGGGTCCCTACATGCAAAAGTGATTTTGTGAAGTCTGGAAGGCTGAGTTTGTTTTCTGCAACTCCAGGTTAGTTTGGGGATTAATGGAACTGAAGCCTGTAATGGATGCAAGAGGAAAGATCCTGAATCTAGATGTGTTTAGCAAAAAAAAATCCTGAATTATTAGTCACCTGTTGACTTCTATCAAATTTCCACTGAAAAGCTTACAAAATAGGAGCTTATCATTCAAAAAAGAAGATAAATATTCTAGATTGATTTCTTCATTTTACCACTACTGCTCCTTAAGGAAATGGAAAAAGAAAAGAACTCAGACCCCTAAAACATCCCATGAGATAATGACAAATGCACACAGCAGAACGCTCTATTCTTCCAAACACATATGTCTGCATCTGAGAAGAAAGAGAGGACTGAAAAGGTATACCTGGCTTGCCTTTAGGGATCCACCAGAAAGGGACAAAAACAGCAGAAAGGCATACAGAGAATGGAACACACACACACACACAAAAATAGTAGAGACCAGACCATGGCTATTACTACGTCAAGAAGCTTTCCAGTGAGACATACGTCTTCTTGTTTCCAGCCTCAGTAGCTGATTATGTGTAAGTATCGAGGGTCAGTGCCTGAACAATTTGTAGGTATCTTTAAAAGAGAGCTGAATTAATTGATAATTTCTTCTTTAAAAAGAAGGTAAATTATATCTGATCACAGCTGTCAACATGAGGTTTAAGTCCTGTACCAACAGCTCCTGACCATTTTGTGAGCTCCCCAGCAGTTACAATAAGGTGTAAAATGGAGAGTGAAGGCAAGATTACAGCTAGACTGGTTTTCTCTTCTTTCATAAAGAACCTAAAAATAGCCTGTGCAGCCTGTGTTTTCTACCCCTCAGGTGTCAATTAACTGGACCCAAAGCTCTCTGGAGAACTAGACTTTCTAAGACATCATCTCATTTACCAACATTTTCAGCGGTGCTTGTGTAGCAGTGTGGTGGTTTCAGCCATGGTTAAGACCATGTGGTCCTCCATTCACTCCCTTCCTGCCCTGCTGAGATGGGGAGAGAAACACAAAAAAGGGGTCATGGGTTGAAAGGAGGACAGGGAGGGCTCACTCACTAATTATGGTCATGGGCAAAACAGACTCAACTTGGGGAAGAAAAATCAATTTAATTCGTTACCAATCATTCAAATAGCACAGTGAGACATAACAACCACATCTTAAAACACCTTCCCCTCACCACTCCCTTTTTCCCGGGCTCAAATCACTTTGCTCTCGATTTCTCTACCTTCTCCTCTGCCAGCGGCACACGGGGCAGGGAATGGGGGTTCAGTCAGTTCTTCTATGTTGCTTCTTCCAGCATGAGGTCCCTCCTGTGGGATAAAACAGTTCAGGAACAGTGTTCCAACACAGGCTTCCCAGAGAGTCATGGACCTCTTTGGGAACTGCTGCTGGCTCCGGCACGGGCACCTCATGGACTGCAGATGGGTCTCTAGTCCAGTGCACCTCCTGCCCTCGCTCTGTTGTTGAGTGTCTCTGGGGTCTTCTTGCTCATCATGAGCACCCATTGTAGTCACAACTGTTCTTAGGCACAACATCCTGCTCCGGCATGGAGTCCTCCATGGCCTACACGTGGGTATCTGCTCTGCTGTTGAATCTCCCTAAGTCTGCAGAGGACTCCATTTGCCTCATCTACTCTTCTCCTTGCTGATCTGGGTGTCTGAGGTTCTCTGTCTCCTCCCCTCCTCCTCTTTCATCATGTCAACAGTGCTCTTTTTAATTTGTTCAGGCCGATGGTCTTTTGTTCAGGCTCCCTGGTCTCCTGATGGCTCTCTCCTACCTTGCCAAACTGGTTCTTCCCATCATAAATATGGATTCGAAGAGGCATTCCCCAATCACTAACTGGCTTAGTCTGGGCTGTAGTCAGGTCCACTGTGGAGCCAAGGGAGCTTCGTGAACCTTCTCACAGGAGAAATCACTACAGCTCCCTTCCACACTACCAAAAATGGCCACTACCACACAAACCCAACAAAAACAGAGAAAAGCACCCAGAACCATTGCTGTTCCAGGTGGCATCACCTGAACAAGCTGAGCTGGAAACCCCTGACTCAAGCAGAAACAAAGTGTAGAGTAACAGAATCACAGAATGGTTGAGGTTGGAAGGGACCTCCAAAGGTCATCTAGTCCAATCCCCATGCTCAAGCAGGGACTCCTAGAGCACATGAACCAGGATTTTGTACAGGATTTTGTCCAGATGGTTTTTGAATATCTCCAGGGAGGGAGCCTCCACAACCTCTCTGGGCAGCCTGTTCCAGTGCTCTGTCACCCTCACAGTAAAGAAGTTCTTCCTTATGCTCAGGTGGAACTTCCTATGCTTCAGTTTATGCCCATTGCCTCTCGTCCTATTGTTGGGTGCCAATGAGAAGAGTCTGACCCCGTCCTCTAGACATTGTCCCTTTAGACATTTGTAAATATTAATCAGATCCCTTCTGAGTCATATTTTCTCCAGGCTGAACAGGCCCAGCTCCCTCAGCCTTTCCTCATATGAAAGATGCTCCAGTCCTTTAATTATCTTAGTTGCCCTTCACTGGACACACTCCAAGAGTTCCATGTCCTTTCCAGAACTGGACACAATAGTCCAGGTGGGGCCTCACCAGGGCTGAGTAGAGGGGGAGGAGAACCTCTCTTGACCTGCTGGCAACACTCTTCCTAATACAACCCAGGATACCATCAGCCTTCCTGGTCACAAGATCACACTGCTGGCTCATATTTAACTTGTTGTCCACCAGGACTCCCAGGTACTTCTCCGCAGGGCTGCTTTCCAGGAGGTCAGCCCCCAACCTGTACTGGTGCATGGGATTATTCCTTCCCATATGTAGACTCTGCACTTTCCCTTGTTCAACCTCATAAGGTTCCTCTCTGCCCAACTCTCCAGCCTGTTGAGGTCCCTCTGAATGGCAGTGCAGCTGTCTGGTGTATCCATCACTCCTCCCACTTTAGTGTCATCAGCAGATTTGCTGAGGAGGCACTCTGTTCCTTCATCTAAGTCATTGATGAATAGGTTGAACAACACTGGACCCAGTATTGACCCCTGGGGGATACCACTGGATATAGGCCTCCAACTTGATTCCACACCACCAATGACAACCCATTTCTCAATCCACCTCACTGTCCAGTCATCAAGTCCACACTTCTTGAGTTTGCCACTGACAATATTAAAAGCCTTGCTCAAATCCAAGTATACAACATCCACTGCCCTTCCCTCATCTATCCAGCCAGCTGTCCTGTCATAGAAGGCAATCAGGTTAGTTAAGCATGATTTCCCTTTGATGAATCCATGCTGAATACCCCTGATGACCTTCTTGTCTTTCACATGCTTAGATATGGCCTCCAGGATGAGCTGTTCCATTACTTTTCCAGGGACTGAGATAAGGCTAATAGTCCTGTAGTTCCCTGGGTCTTCCTTCTTACCCTTCTTGAAGACAGGGGCGACATTGTCCTTCTTCCAGTCTTCAAGAACCTCTCTTGATTGCCATGAGCTCTCAAAGATGATTGAGTGGCCTAGCAATGACATCAGCCAG
>NW_010305905.1:0-10715 GCF_000700745.2 Antrostomus carolinensis
TTAAACTGAAAGAAGGTAGATTTAGATCAGACATAGGAAGACATTTTTTTCAACGAGAGTGGTGAGACACAGGAACAGGTTGCCCAGAGAGGTGGCAGATGTCCCATCCCTGGAAACATTCAGTGTCAGGTTGGATGGGGCTTTGAGCAACATGATCTAGTGAAAGGTGTCCCTTACCATGGCAGAGGGGTTGAACCACATGATCTTTGAATGTCCTTTTCAACCCAAAGCATTCTCTCATTTTATGATGCTTTCTTGTAGAAAGGAAGCTAATTAATTTCCTCTTTTGTTGAAATCTTTACTTGCAGTCTGAGGTTATTAAATCTGGCTGGACATTAAGACCTGAGTTATGTGCAGCCAACCTGGCAATAGGAACACTCTGTTGGCTGCTCCTTTCACTCAGTCACAAGCTTCTCCCTCACTTCTCCTCTTATCCATGTTTTGCATTTCTCCAGTGCCACAACCACCAGGGCTTTTGTCACTTACCTGCACTTTTCACTACGCATTTCAGTCTCTTTTAGAGCCACCACTGCTTTTTGCTGCAGGTCTGACAACAGATTTTTTTTCTCATCATACTTTGTGAAATGACATATATGCTACTGAAAATAAAACATGGTCTCTGAACTCATATCATGCAATTAAATATGTTTTCTGATTTTACGCTTGGCAGAAAACCTTACCACATGCTCACCTTTTTCCATTCCAGAGTTTGTACCCTAATGCAGGAGGGCTTTTGGTTTATTAATGATCAGCCCAGGCACGCTTAGAGAATTAGTTTACTAATTTACTAATTATTCTCTAATTTACTTCTGTGTATGCAGTTTCATGCTTTTCCCATATACTACTTGCTGGAAATCTCTTTTTAGCACAGATTCCTCTCTAACAGAGGAAATCACATGCAGGAATACAACCATGCACTTGAACTACCTTTTGTCTCCTTCATTTTTCTCTGTTTGTTCTGTAGGATGTTAACAGAATTCCCATGTATTTGAGCTTTTCTTTCCTTGAAGCAGCTAGAAAAACTGGGAAGGAAACTGGAGGGGACAGAGGGGTTTCTTTCTTTTTTGTCCTTGGTAACTTCTTAATGCTTGCTTCAGCTTCTGGATTTTATTCTTAAATCTTCAGAAGCAAAACAGCCCCTGGAAGGTGCAAATGACACTGATTCCTGAAAGGAATTGTGAATGAAAACTTGGTCACTGTGAATCTCACTGTTCTTTATATAGAAAGAAATATCATACATTCTTCATGCATTTTTTAATACCCAAAGACAAGTAAATTTTCTCTATAGGTTAACTCCACCATGTCTTGAATACTTTTATTTGTTCACTGCAGTAAATAACTGCAGTTCTGTTACAAAATCTGTTAAGTGCATAGCCATAATTTTATCTCTAGACCCATGTGTTTTGTAGAGAATGATATAAGACAATGTTCTGTTGTCTAGTATGATGCCAAAGCAGCTTGTTTTAAAAATTATAAAAAGAAATGCAATTGCTGAGTACTTTTTTCAAGCATGCATAATTTGAACTGTTTTTTTAAAAAAACTTTTTTTGCTTCACATTAAAATGTTTTCAGCAGGGTTTCTTTATTTTGACATATTGTGGGCTTTCAAGCGTGATTGGAATTCTGCACAGCATTGTAGTTCTGATTTATGTGTCCTGTTAGAGACACTATTCAACTGTAAATTAATTGTGGAAAGTAGTGGAACTATATAATTAAGATTTGGCAAAATCAGTCTCTGTTCTATTATATTTTAAGCTTTTTCTGTGTTAAATTAATATGTTCAAAAAAGGGGGTTGTAGTTTTCTGTCCCTAAAAGTCTGAGTCATTAATCTATTGCTAAATAAACTGCTGAAATTACATTTAGTTACATTGTAACTGAAAAATATAAGCTTAACTGAAAAGTTAGTAATTCATTACCTAAGTGTTCTGTTCCATGTCACAGTTGTTACAAATCATCAATAAAACAGCAACAGCACGGCTTGTTATGTTTTAGTAGCAGTGGAAAGCTACCCTTAACTGGGAAGTTGTGTCAATCACTGAGTCTCCAGTCATTTCTGCTCCTTCTAGGCAATGTGGGGAAGCCACTCTTACATTGCAGCTTTGCTACCAAGTACAAAAATGTACAAAAAAGAGGATCCTAAATCATTAAAAGCTGATAAAACCACTTTTTTTTTTTTTTTTAACAGGGAAAACAATGCACAATTATAGTTTGTAAAATTATTTTGTTTTAAACAAAGGTGTCTGAGGTATACTGACAGTAGTATTAGCTTTTCAAATACAGTGACAGAAAAAACAGCAGCATCATAAACCCACTTATTTTTACTTATACAAATGTTAAGCTGATGGCTTAGCTTCTCTGTGCTGGTTATGTGCTTTCTGGTTTTGCCATTGTGCAGCGGTAAAGAGCACAGCATACACAGCTCATATGTGTACTATCCTACATTTTCACCCTCTACATGAACAAGAGAAACTTGTACATAAATTATATTAATAAAATACTGGTTTTAATAAAATACTTAGTTATGCATTGGTGTTTAGTCTCAGAAACATGAACTGCCTTACTAAAAGTCTCTTGTACTCAGTTTTCTTTAAGGATTCTAAATGAACAAAAAAGTATGGTTTTAGAGAAACCTGCTAGACCTTATTTATTTGTATAAAAGAATCTAAGTTAACAGTTCTTTACTTAAAATTTTACTTGTGAGTCAAGTTGATCATAGACGTTAAATGTGGTCAGTCTTCTGTATGATCTTTGCATGGGTTCAAATTTTGTCCCTGGTGATGCAGCTATTAAAGATGTAGAGAATACTGCCCCTGTTCCTCCCAAAATGTTCCAAGTATCCAAGGCACCCCTATTGACTCTTTGCAAGCAGAAAAGGCAGAAAGTATGGTAGCTTTGCAAAATTTCTCGGACATGAAATAGCTATAACAGGTAATCTCTTCCAGGGTTACAGCTGCATGTTTTGTTACAACAATGCAACTAATACACTTAATATTTTTTAAGGGAATCACTACTTTTCTGTATCCTGAGAGCAGCCACCAAACTCTTCCTTAGGCAATGTTTCTTTTTCGGTCAGTTCCTATATGGCCAAAATACCCAGACTCTCTTAAAATGAAAAACTTGTTTACACACTCATTCCTGTCTCCAGTGGTTACTTTTCTGAGGTATGAACCCTCTTAAATATCACCTGGTTTAGCTACTTTTATAGGAAAGAAATCAAATGGCTAAATTCAAAGCAAACATTAACTTGGAATACCATCTGCTATATCTTACATTAAAATTACTTATTCTGAGCCTAATAGTGCAAACTCTTATTTTATGCTGCTGACTTCATTCCAGAAAAAAAAATAAAATGTACTGAAGGTTCAAATCAATGGAAGGAAATTTCACAGGATCTGAAAATAAGCTTAGTCAAGCTAAATGGCATGAAGAAGGTGATATGTACAGATCAAGGAAATCATATCACTTGAGGAGGAATAGTTTTTAATGATAGGTTACACAGTGGTCTGTAACTACTCCCTTAGGCCATTACAAAATAATAAATTCAGACTGTGGCTGTTGGCAGTGATGAACTTCCGTGGAATTTATTAATGACACGAAGTGATTAATACATATTTTATCTTCCTAATTCAGATTTATTCAATGGATCAGAATAGTTTCTTTCTACAATTCTAGTCACTTAACAGCTTGCTTTTAAAATGAGCCATGATGCATTTGCAGGCATATCTTGATCTTTTTAAATTGTGACTCAATATATAAGATTGTATGAAAAGAGGTTGATGCTCTCAGCTGAACACATACCTTTGACAATAAATGTAAGCAAAAATTAATTATGGTATACAGATATCTTCCTTCAAAAATTATAACCTCAATAGCTGCTGCTATTCTTCAGCAATTGCAATAATTCCATGCCTATAGTTGAAGGAAGGGAGGAGGGAGTCCTGTGTCTTTCAGTGCATCTAAAACTTTCTCTCCAAGTTTCTACATTAAATCCTTTCTCATTGAGAGAAAGGAAACAGTTTGAAGCCATAGAGCACAGATAGACATATATTTTGGAGGTTACTTATCCTGTTTATCAAGTCTGAAGCTCACAATTACTGACTTTAATTCTCTCAGGACCTTATTAACTTTTAGCTTTCAATAAATGTGGCTCTTTGTGCTTTTTTTTTTTCTTTTCTTAAGAAAAAATTTTGGTTTTGTTATATCTCTTAAATGATAGTAATAACTAAAACAAAAAGCAAACTAGTGTCAAACTTAATTAAAATCTTCTGGAGAATATTGTGTCCGTTGTATATAAAATGGAAGAAAAGATCAAACATTTTCTCTGCACATTTAGAGACAAGTCATCTTTATTTAATTCACTGAAGATTTTCTCCCCTTTTCACTTAATCAAATTTTGCAGGAGATAGAAATGCTTTGCATAGTACAAGATACTAGGAAAAAGATAAATGAATGTAGTATTACAACTGATAATTTATTGATTGCAAATATATCTGAGAAAATTTTTATAGATTCTGTTTTTCCAGTGAAATCTATGCAGATTTTTTAAACTGTGAAATGCTCTAGAGTAGGGGACCAGCATGCTCACATTCTTCATATATAGACCTCTTGCTTTGAAATCAGAACATGATGAGCACATGGCAAAATTAAGATGTTTACAAGTTTGTATTTATGAAAAGTTTGAAAAAGGGGCATCCATTTATACTATTACCCTTTTTTTTAAATTTGAAAATTTCAGTACTGATTACCAAATCTTTTTCTAATAGACAGCACCAAATCCAAATATTCTTTTCAAAATCCAACCTTTGCAGTTATATATGATAAAATAAGCATTTCTGTGGAGAGCCTGTGGAAATGTCAATGCTTGCTCAAATGCCATGGTTATAAATTTTTTAAATGGGCAACAATTTTTGTCAGATCAGCATCATTCTTTCTTGAAAAAAAAAAAAAAAAATCAGTCTGTTATTATCCTAAGCTTTCCATTCTAAAATTTAAATTAAATACTTAATCACCCACTTTAATTGGAATCAAAATGTTTTCATTCACTGAATTAAAATTAAAGTTTCTTTTGACTTACCTAAGTGTTAGTTTGTATTTCCCACTGTGAGTGCAGAGATGCAAATCCAGTTCTCATTCAGTTGCATTCCAGAAGTTAGAATGCTGCTCTGGATTAGACTTTCCTTTGTATAAAGTTGTTTCATTATGGGAGTCAAATAGGTCTGAGTACTTAGTGGAGGACAGTCAAATGTTTTCCCAGTGAATGAAAAGAACTTGAGACAGAATCAATACAACACTTAAGAACACAGTAGTACAGTGTTTAAAGAAAAAAGATTTAATTCTACTTTAGCACTGACAGATTATATTGATGACCTGAAAGGAAATGTACTTTTCTGGTAAAAGCTCCATCTTTTTATTTTTATTAGAAATGTTGAAACAAGAAAGGAGTAATCAAATTTCCTGATAAAATTTTTGGCACCTTTTTTTTTTTTTTTTTTAAATTTTAGGCAGCTATGTTTGAGATTACAAAAAAAAGACATTTCTTCAGTTGTAGTAAAGGATAATATCCTAAAGCTACCACACAGTTAATTCAGTTTCTTTTAGTTGCTGATACATTTGGATAAAACTCTCATTTACTTCCTAACTGTTTTTCAATAGGTCATGCTTATCCTCTGTGTTTTTCTTGTCTTACATAAAGATTGGAAGGAAATGGCCAGTTTAGCTATAGAGTTGCAGCCCATCAAACTTCATATTGCAACCACCAGCTCAAAAATGATAGTGGATATCATCTCTACAGTAACACAAGATCTATGACATACAAACGTTTTCCTGTACCAGTGGCATTACGTGTCTACAGATATGTCTCAGATTGTGAGCTCAATTTCATAGCCTTGAATGCATTTGTCTTTCCAAGGTCAGGAGGAGTGATTTTTGGTTTGGTGTAGTGATTCTTGTTTCCTCTGGGCTTGAAAACTAGTCTTTTCCAGATCTGTTCTGTGAGTCTCTTTCATTTGTAAGTTCACAGGGACTTTGAGCAATTATAACAAAGACTATAATTGCTGAGAATTTACTGAAAATAAGGGATGAAAAAGTTCTCAAGTAGATAATTGAATGTTAGTATTAAAAAAGACCAGAGGAAGATGTCTCAGTTTAACACAGAATAGAAACTTCAGCATCCCATTTTAGCATTTGAGTCCTGTGGCAGTCTCTTGCAGGAATGTGAGGCTGTTCACACCATAATCACCAGGGAATTTGCAAGATTTGTATTACTGTAAACAGGTTAAGGATATGAATGAGATCTCTGCATTTCCCAAATAGAAAGTACTTCTTCTAATACAGCACCTGGTAAGTGGTAGGGATTCCAGAGGAATGAGCTCAAGCTGGGTGTACCTGCAGTAATAAATCAGTCAGCTTGAAAGTGACTCTGCCTGAAGCCTTTCCATCCCCATATCAGGATTCCCATGACTTCTTTGTCTGGCAAGATAGTGGAGAACATCTGCATCCAGACTGGCTTTGTGTTCGAGTGCAGGAAAAAAAGTGTCTGTCTTGTTTCCCAAACTGAGTTCACTCCTTCTGCAATATTTGTTGCTGTTTTTGCCCTGAGCTGCAGACAGTAAGCCATCCATGTTGCAAAATTACATGAAAGGCTTCAATCTGCATGATTCCACACATTTCAGGCCATTGGCTGCAATAAAATATGTTTCTGTGGCAAAAGTGCATGTATGTAGAAATCATGAGGGAAGGGTTTATGATCTGCTTTGTATATATTTCTAGTGAGAGCTTTTAACCTGTATGAAGAAAAGAGTTTATAAAAGCCACTTGGGGAAATTTGGGCAGTTACAGTTTGTTCTCTGAAATAATAAGCTTTAAATAGCCTCAATATGTTTTCTGAATGGCTGAAATGAAGAACAATAATTGGAAAAATAAATCACTAGCCCAGATGTTATCAGTGGTGTTAGGTCAAAATTTTTGATGTTCTTGGAGTCCTTGTCAGCTGAATTAAAGCATGTTACATTTCATCCAACATATCAGCTCAGCATCTCAGTAACATCTCAAATAGTATTCAGGTAGAAAACATTCCTAATTCATAGTATGTTAGCTTTTAAAATAATGCCATTCCTATGTTGATATACTAAATTCAAACTACACATGCTACTCAGAAAGACAGACTACTTCAACTGTATATTTTATCTTTCTGTTTCATATGCCCAGATGGTAATCTGTTTGCTTTGGGGTGGATTCATGAAATGAAGCATCTGGAGTTGAGAGTGTTTTGATTTGCTTCACTAGCTGCACCAAGCTCCGACTATATAACAAAATATTTGCTGTTAGAGCTCTCACCCTGAAAGCCAAATTGCCAAAGGGTAAGGAAAGCATAAATGTATTGGTACTCTTTTCCAGACTACAATTCTGCTAAGATTACTACAGACCTTAAGGGTAAGAGCTCAGTTTCCCAATCTGAAGAGGAATGTCATGTGTTTTATAAACAGAGTCCTCTAAAATGAATCAGATCCACACTTGAATCATCCATCAAGTTGCAAGTGCAAGGTCAAATAACATTTTGCTTTAGTATAAGAACATTCATGTAAAGTTGATTTACTTATAGTGACAGTTCTATATTCTCTTTTATATTGCTGAAATATATCAATTACATTACAGGTAGATTACAGCTATAAAATTAAGTATCTTATGCATACTTATGTATGCATGCTGAAGAGCTGCCCTAGTTTAGGTGTAACTTTTTAAATTCAGGCATTTGTTTCTCTATATGACTATGAATAAGGAGAAATCCTGGCTGTGGAAGAGAAGAGGAAATCTCAGAGGCAGCAAGCAAAGTAATTCCTTGATAAATTCTTCCTTCTTTGGTAATCTCAATGGATTTTATCAGCACTTTGTGATATCACTGGCACTGAAATTGGTCTGTGTATCCTATCTAAAGCAAATAGCATCCATGGAAGCATGACACATATTTCTTACCTTTCTCTGACCTGGAAGAGGTGCAGTGCTACTCTGAGTAACGAATAAAAGCTTAAACATTCTTATGCACAAAAGCTATCAAACTGACTATAGGATTTGCTGTCTTACATTAGTTTTTTTAACTATGTATCAGGCCTACTTTTAGGTGTTGTTGAAATTATACATACCTTTTTTTTCTTTTTTCTTTTTTTTTGTGATGACCTTGTCCTTACATTCTGAGAGTAAGTTATCCTTGTTTTTGAATGGCACAAAACTAAATATTCATTCTTCTGCAAGTAATTAGCATTACATCATAAAAAACAATGTTGATATTGTGAATAACAGAGGCAGGCAAACTATGGAAGTGGAAGGCACCTGAAAAACAAAGATGGGCACCTGCAGAAAATACAAGAGTCCTGTTGGATTTATGCTCAAATGAATGCATGTTTTCTTAATCCTTATTCTTAAAACTTCTCATCTCTTGTTGCCTCAGAATGTATCTGACTGAAATGGGAAACATTCCTGAATAAAGGACTTACGCTTCACTTTTTCTCGTGACAAATCCTCTTTGCTGAGCTGACAAGAAATGATCATAAAATCGACTGTTGCAACAGTTTATTACATCATATAATATAATAAACTCCCTTTCTGTCAATGAGTGATTTCTTTGAAGTATCATGCAGCAAAATAAAGCTATCTATCAGACTTTATACAAATGAAACCTACAATTAATAGTGATGATTGAATGTCAAATGGTGCAAGTGTGTACTGGGCATTCTAGATCACACAATAACAGAATCACAGAATGGTGGGGGTTGGAAGGGACCTCTGGAGGTCATGTAGTCCAACCTCCCGCCAAAGCAAGTTCACCTAGAGCCAGTTGCACAGGACTGCAGCCAGTCAGGTTTTTAATATCTCCAGAGAAGGAGACTCCACAACCTCTCTGGGCAGCCTGTCCCAGTGCTCCGTCACCCTCACAGTAAATAAGTTTTTCCTCATGTTTAAGTGGAACCTCCTGTGTTCCAGCTTGTAGCCATTGCCCTTTGTCCTATTGCTGACCACCACTGAAAAGAGTCTGGCCCCAGACCCTTGATACCTGTCCTTTAGATATTTATAAACATTAATAAGGTCCCCTCTCAGTCTTCCCTTCTCCAGGATAAACAGACCCAGCTCTCTCAGTCTTTCCTTGTAAAAGATGCTCCAACCCCTTAATCATCTTTGTTGCCCTCCACTGGGCTCTCTTCAGAAGTTCCCTATCTCTCTTGAACTGCAGAGCCCAGAACTGGACACAATACTTCAGATGCAGCTTCACCAGGGCAGAGCAGAGGGGCAAGATCACCCCCTCGACCTGCTGGTCACACTCTTCTTAATGCTCCCCAAGATACCATTGGCCTTCTTGATCACAAGGGCACATTGTTGGTTCATGGTCAAGTGGTCATCCACCAGTACTCCCAGGTCCTTCTCTGCAGGGCTGCTTTCCAGCAGGTCAACCCCCAACCTGTACTGGTGCCTGGGGTTGTTCCTCCCCAGGTGCAGGATCCTGCACTTGCCCTTATTGAACTTCATCAGGTTGCTCTTGGCCCAGCTCTCCAGCCTGTCCAGATCTTGCTGAATGGCAGCACAGCCTTCTGGTGTGTCAGCCACTCCTCCCAGTTTAGTATCATCAGCAAACTTGCTGAGGGTGCACTCAGTCCCTTCAACCAAGTCACTGATGAATATATTGAATAGGACTGGACTCAGTAGTGACCCCTGGGGACACCACTAACCACAGGCCTCCAACTAGATTCTGCACTGCTGATTAAAACCCTCTGAGCTCTGCCATTCAGCCAGTTCTTCACCCACCTCCCTGTCCCCTCATCTAACTCACACTTCCTAAGCTTGCCTATGAGGATGCAGTGAGAGACAGTGTCAAAAGCCTTGCTGAAGTCAAGGTAGACAACATCCACTGCTCCACCCTCATCCACGCAGCCAGTCATACCATCATAGAAGGCTACCAGATTGGTCAAGCATGATTTCCCCTTAGTGAATCCATGTTGACTATTCCCAATAACCTTATTTTCCTCTGCATGCTTAGAGATGGCCTCCAGAATGAACTGTTCCATCACCTTCCCAGGAATGGAGGTGAGGCTGACTGCTCTGTAGTTTTCCGGGTCCTCCCTTTTGCCCTTTATGAAGACTGGGGTGACATTGGCTTTCCTCCAGTTTTTCCTTGCTCATCCATGCAGGCCTCCTGCCTCCTGTGCTAGATTTCTTGCACTTAGGGATTGTGTTGTCTTTGTCCAGTTCAGTGTGACATGTTTAAGCTGTGGCCCTAACTCTGTTTTACACTGAATGGTAATTTTGAATGGTTATCAGTGTAGTTTTTTCAAATCTTTGGTTCTTAAAAGACTGTGTGTCTTCCTGCTATCCACGATAAAAAGAGGCAGTTTCTCATAAAAAGAGATCGATGTCATAATTCTTGCTATTGTAACCACTTATTCATAAATCACTCCAAAATTTTAAACAAAGTTAAATCAAGAGTGATTCCTGGAACACCAATCCACCATGAGGTGTTTCACCACTGTAAGTGAAGCTATCTGAGCTGTGTGATGGTGTCATGGATTATCAGACATTAGTTGATGAAGCAGTTCATTGCAAGAAATATTCAGAACATTTGTCTGTTATTATGCAGTTCTAAATAGCTGTAATTCTCCTGATGTGTAACACACCAAACAGTATTTCACCCACTGTGCAAGGAGATGGGATGGGATGGGATGGGATGGGA
>NW_010305906.1:0-57729 GCF_000700745.2 Antrostomus carolinensis
TTTATTTTATTTTATTTTATTTTATTGTTTATTTTCTACCTGTGCTTTGGATGGATTTTAATTCTTTTTCTTTCTTTTTTAGTGATCACAGTTGAGTTCAAAATATCATGAAGCCCTGAAGCCAAAGGTATTTTGGAGGATTCTTATTTTTTTTTTAATCCCTCTTTCCTATCCTTCTGCCTCAAATTATCCCAGTATGCAGATTCTCTTTACCTCAGTAGTGCTTCTGTGGTGCCTTTTCATTTTATGGGTATATGGATTGTGTTTATTGGTTTTTCAGGTACAATACTGCAACATTAGCAACTAATGCACAGATGTAGCATCTGAAATACTAGTTAACAGATGGGACAGTCAAAGTAGGCAGTATACAGCTTGCCATTTAAAAATGTCTAATTTAAACATCCTTAGTCTTCTCTTCATCAGCAGTACTGGCAGACAGGGTCTGGCAGCTCTGAGTAGAGGTTAATCTGGGTGTGTCACCATGATACTGAACTGGGAAGCTATCATAGATGTGACAACCACACTGAGCATCTATAAGTGGCTTGAGTGTAGTTGAGTGCAACACTGAACACAAAGTTAAGATGATTTAATCATGTCTGGAACACTTTAATTGTCATTATTGCCCGTGATCCAGTTTTTATTGATATTGATGGAAGAGTTTATCCAAGCCTAAGACCTCTCAGAAATCCAACCTTGGACTTTGAGGAGAGACTGGAGAAAATAAAAGGTGTCTTGTGTCTCTGGATCGATGATAATGCTCTGTGGAGGACTCTACTAGTACTCCTAAGGATGATCACTTCCCTAACGATCAAATTAAAAGAAAAAAACAGTGGAACAGAACACTGAAAATTATCTCAGATGTAAAAACTGTCATTAAAGGGATTAGACTTTGAACTGGCTTACTTAAACTGAAAAAAGATTGAAGACTTGTTTCATACTTTTTGCAAACAATCTCAGACTATTCTTTCTCTGTATTTAAATAAGATTTCTAGCAGTATTGATAAGTCCATGTGTAGATAATTTCCTTAATACATAGAAGTGATTTACCTTTGTCTTAAGAGACTCATCCATCCCAGAACTCTTCCATTTATTTGCACATTTCTGTTGAAACACAAAGAGCCAGACTTTATAGCCAGATTCAACCCAGGACAGAGAAAAAGCTTGTAATAGTCTTTCTATTTCACTTGTGCTGCCTATACACTAATAAAAAAACATATAGCTTCAAACATTTAGTATTTCTACTTTTTTCAGTGCATTTTCTGTATGTTGAATGCTATTCAATTTCACTTTTAACAGATGTCAAACTGAGCAAAAGTAAACTTGTTCTCTTTTCTTCAGCATCAGATGTACCTCAGTGTGAAAAAAATCTGAATCAGCTCACAAAATGAAAAGGGGAAGAAAGAAACAAAATTAGATTCCAGAACTTTCTGTCTGGACAAAGACAATTGCATCCTTACATGGTCAAATATTTTTTTCTTAATGCAGCATTGATATACAATTAATATAAACAATATAACCTTAGCAAGAAGAATCAGAATTGGAAAAAATTACATTAATTCCCTTGTTTTGAAGGGAGATAGTTGCATGATGTCTTTAAAAATATGGTTTGCAATGTCCTCGTTCAGCAGATTAAGAATATACAACATGTTGCATGACAAATCAAGGCACAGTCTTTAGAGTCATTTAAGATTGATGTTTAGCAACAAATGAAAACCATTTAACATTCTCCCCAGAGAAATTTTGGAATGAAAGATTAATTATCCATATTATTGTGAAAGCTAGATCCAGAAAAACCCTCTTGGTTTACATCTTTTGTTCCAGAAATTAATTTAAATGTCTTGAAAAGATTGCTCAGAATTTATATGGTGCCTTTCCTCATTAAAATCCATGGATATAAATTTCACAGTATTTAAAAGTACACAGATTTTAGCAGGGAAAAATTAAGAGGCCTGTGGCCTTTTAAACGTCAGGGACCAGATTATGGTCTCAGATGTATGTATCTAATTCTCGCTGAAATGAATAGAAGTCCCATATATACACTGTCTTCATAATCAGAACCAATTGTTTTTCTGTTTGTATGATTCAGTTTGAGTGAATGAAAAGACATAGGAAACCAAGCATCACGGGGTAATATCATTCTTTGGTTCTCCATGTTTGCAACAAGCTAGGTCTGATTTCACTCATTTGTGGTTTTATATTAAGTTAACAGGCTTTTTATTAGATCTTCCATATTTTTACAATGAGAAGAACCACCATAATTTCTTATAATTCACCACTCTTCGTATTTTGTTGAAATATTGCCATTTTTTATTTTTCTTGCTGAATAACAGATTTTCCCTTGCTAACTTAAGTGAACGTGCTTTTGTGCTTTTAAAACTACAAAAGCAGACAGTAGGCCCATACACACTTGAATCCATTACTTTGATGTTTGGGACAGGGGATAGTTTGTTTTGGATGTGTGACATGTCTGAAATCTCTTCCCAGAGTGCCTCCAAACTGCATTACAGGTGTTGCTTCTAAGAAGCCTATGATCTATTTGCAGGATGGGGTTTCTTGTTTTCATTTTGGGATTGTTGGGTTTGTTTTATTTTATTTTATTTTTACAAACCAACAACTGTTCCTGACTATTTACACACTGTGCAATATGTATATCTGTCTTAAAAATACCTACACTAAGGCTAGAACCACCACTATCATTGTTTGTTTATGTAGTAATCAGCTGTCGTTTTATATCAGTACTTGCATTGTTTTGGAATGAGGTCTAAACAAGATAGAGGAAAGCACACAATTTAATTGGACCACATGCATCTTTGTAGAAAACATTCTGAAAAAAAGCAGTTTTCAAAGTACCAAAGCACTTTAATCTCTGTTGTACCCTTTAAAGAGACCAGATACACTTTTAAGATGCTGTGTGAACACCTAAGGAATCTGCTTCGCAATGGAAAGTTGGATTTCTATTTTTTTCCCTGATACTTCTTCTTGACAGGCAAAAAATTAGGTAATTGTACATCCACCTCTGGGCAGTTAGGAGTTGTTCAGATCCACATTTTAGCCACAAGTTTTTTCTGTCAGCTGATCTGGCTGATTGACCCATCTCTATTGTCTCCTGAAATGTAAATTTAACATTTAGAGAAATCTTTCAACGAAAAACTTTATTAAAATGGGTCAGCAGATTTAATTTTATTATAAATACTTTGGTTGGAGGAATAAAACATAGGACAAAAAAGTTCTGCTGCCCCTCTCTAAAAAAAACCACTTGGGCTTCTTAACCCACATCCTCTCTTCAAAATACCTTCTAAACATAAAAATATCAAGAATTAGGTAATAATCCTGAGTGCTTCTTGTGCTGTCATGGAAACTCAAGACCTGTTGGTTACTAAAATGTTTCATTAATCTTTAAAAGAATAGATCCCCATACAGCTAAAGGAGTACCTACCATACAAGTTAGCCTTAATCTGTAGTCCATACAAAAATAAATGACCGTATCTGCAAAGCTTATTTGAAGTTATGGTTTTGCTAACATGTAAAATACTGCTGTCAACTTTTCCATCAATCTATAAATAAATGTGAAATGTTCCAGTGTAATTCTGCTTTGCCATAAGTAAAGCAAGTTGGACTTCTTACTCCATTCAACAAAGATGGAAACAAATGAAAAAGAGAGGGGTGGGAAAATGTGACCTGTGTTGGGAAAACTAGGCTGCAGAATCAGACAGAGCAGAAAAACGTTGCAGAAAAAATGCAGCTGCATTGTTCTCAGTGCAGATTTATTCATTATTTTGGAAGAATCATATTATGAGCTGACTCAGTTAACAGTTTTCCTCCTCCTTCCTTCCTTCTTTTCTTTCTTCCATCCTTCCTTCCTTCCTTCCTTCTTTCATTCCTTCCTATGTATCTTTCTTCCTATCTTTCTCTCTCCCCCCGCTTCCTCCCTCTCTCCCTTCCTCCTTTTTCTCTTTCAAAAAGCAACATACTAAATCAGTAAATCAAGGATACAGTAAATAACTATTTTGACCAACCAGCTGCTGGGAGACAGTAAATGTACCCACTCCATATAGTAAATAACTATTTTGACCAACCAGCTGCTGGCAGGTATAAAAACTGAGACAGCTGGTTAGCCAACTCCTTAGGGCTAACTGCTCTAAAAATCGCTTTTCTTTTTTTTTCCTTTTTTTTTTTTTTTCTTTTTTTTTTTTCTTTTCACAGCACATATCCAGATACAGAATCTCTGAGCTAATTATCAGGGCTGGGATTCTCAACTTAATCATCACTACCAATTCCCTGGAGTACAGTGGCATCTAAGAGCTAACCCCTGCCATGCTGAATCACAGTCACACAGATGAAGAGCTAAAACCCACTGAGATTTTCAACGGAGAAGTCCTGTACACATATATAATATAATCCTGTACTTTACAATTGAAGTGTAAACTAGGAGACACTAGCTGATGAAATGCAATTAAAAGTTAAAGGATGAATGTTATAGATTATTAGTTTAACAAGGCTTCAGGGAAGAGACAGTCCATCTGTCTGCTTTGTCTAAAAGCAATTCTATGGTGGGCTATCTGTAAGAATTAACTCATGCCATGTTCCCCTTGAATGGAAAAAGGTGGAAAGATAAATAATCAGTTGACTAAGTAGCTGTAACTTTGCACAAAACATTCAGCTTCTTGTTAAATTAAAAGCAGAGAAAGGTAGATAGCAAAATTATTTCTCTCCATCATCCTCATTAAATTTCATTTCAACAGGGAATGGTGTCACTGCTGCTTTAGTTATCCATTATGAATTCAACGTGATATTCAGCTTGAGTACTCTCTGTATGTTACTGCCTGTACTTGCAGGTATACAGAAGAATGGCATGCAGTTATATGATGCCAATAAATGGCAGGCTTAATTGTTTTGCAATTATTCCATGAAATAATTTATTTTGCATGAATAAACACAGATGCTTATACTCTCTGCTGGTGTAAAGCGAAATCATTCCACTGACACCAGTGGAGGTGTGCTAATTTACACAGCCAGAAATTTGGCCCAATTATTCAAGGACCTGAGTTATTTGGCAAACGCTCTATAGGCACAACTGAATTTTTATGTTTCCTCTTAGGGTATTTCAACAGTAAATTACATTTTATACCGAAAACTTCAGCTATCTGAATGTAAAATCTTCCTGGACTAACCAGTAAATTAGTTGGTCTGTCAGATGCATGCTATTTGCTACACCACTTGCAGATGTTCAGTCCTATGTGAGACTTCCTTGGTACAACTGCCTATAACAAGCACATATTTATCACACTTATAGCTGTCTAACCTTTAACTAAAGCTCCTCAGATGGAAGACACTTATTTCCAAGAAATCTAAACTATGTTATTATTTTTTGTTAAGGTTTGGGTGTCATCAACAGCATTGGCAGCTTACAACATTATTGTTCATAGTGTTTGGTGTGTTGTTTAAAGCTGCACCTTCTGGAATTATGAAAATATGTCAGAATTTATGTTTAACTTTACAAAGCATAAATGTCTTTCTAGTGTTCATGACAGAAAAAAAAATTAAAAAAAACGTCCTGAATGGACATGGAAAGTTCAAAACCACTTGTTTATGAAATTTAGCCTCAAACATTTTGTCTCTTTCATCCCACTGTAGTTACAACAATTTCATAATTGTGGAGCACCTTACATATCGTTTGATATGTGACTCTGGCAGCACTGCAGTAATACACTCTTTTTCACAAGATTAGAGTGGAACATATGAACATTCTGCCAAGAAACCATGGTGTAATTTAGCGAGATTTCAGACTGAGTGGAGCAGCCATACAGACATTGGCAGGATCATGTACATCTAAACAGATGAACACGTAATAAATAAAAGTTTAAAGTTTAAAGGATGTAAAAGGGAAAAAGGAGCTCTGAATTTTACTCTCAATACTGCCACAATCACCCTGATTCTCCTTTTGTTTCCTTTTCTCTGACCAAAAATTAAGAAAAACAACTTTTCTTCATCACTGTTAATTTGTTCAGTTTTGGAGACTCCTCCAGAATGGGGTCAGTCGTACTAAGTGTCATAATAACTGCAAGAAGTACATAATAGCTCTGTAACCTCAAAATCAACTGTTTCTCTGCATGCCTTTAGGACATAAACCTCTAACTCATTGTTGTGTAACAAACTTGTCCTCAGCTGTTGCAGGATGAAATTTTATAGCCAGAGTTCTGCAGCAGTTGGATTAAACTATAGGAACACTCGGTTAAATAGCTTTTTAACTGCTTAAAAAAAAAGAAAAAAAAAGAAAAAAAAAAACACAAAATGAACAGGTTTATTCCATGATTTCAGTAATCAGTGTGGTGTGATGTGCTAAATAGTCATAAGAAAAACCCTGGGTAGATTATACTTATTTTTCTGCTATACTTCTAGCCCTCTGTATCAGCATTGTCCTCCATATTATAAGCAGAGACTTATTTTATCTAGTTTCGTTCCATCTGTTGCAGAAGGATCTGGTCCCTACTTGCATTTTCCACAGAAAAAAAAAAAGAGGAGGGGAGAGATGTCAGTATTATTTTCATCCCCTTTTCCTTCTTGGGCACATACAAACAGTTTAGAATTTTTCTTCCAAACTACTCTTGGACTAGAGGGAATCTTTTCATGCTGCATGGTGTTGTAGCATAGCTGATGAGCAACCATCTTTAAAGCACTATCTCCTGTTGATTACTCTGGTCCAGCATCAAGGAAACTATAGTAAAGGGAGACAACTTCTTTAATCATATAGACCATATTTTGAAATAAATATTTATGTGTTTTTATCTGAAATACACACAATATATTGTGTGTATTTACCTGAAGTCAAACATTTCAGGAGGTTCTGAAGGGCTTTTTTAAAAGTGATTCTGAAATTCTGCCTGTGAAGTCATTCTTATCTTGACTGATTAAATATCTTTACAAAAATCAGATCCCTAATCTCCACTAGTGGACACTGCCAAAGGTGAATACTTTACTATCTATCTGTTTGATTCCTCGTTCATATGTCCCTACACACAAAGCTTGACTGGGGAAGTTTCCTGGTGATCTTGGTACTCCTACCTGCAAAACTGCATGAACATGTTACAGTGCACAGGCTGTTCTTACCCTCATTAATTCATGCAAATGCTACTGAATTCAGAGAACAGGTTGGTGATGAAGAGGTCTCCTTGAGGGATTCACATGAACTTGGAAAGTAGCTCATCCATTTAAACATATCTTTCAACTGCCTTATGAACTTAAGTTTATATCATTTAATGGATTTTCTAACAAAAATGTGGTGAACACTCAGGATTTGACACCAGATATGCATGATAAAATGCTCAATTTCTTCACAGCCTTGGCAAAGTGAATTCTAGCACATATCTTTGAGCTACCTGTTTCTAAAAAAACAATTAAAGTGTGTAGTAACCTCCCACTTGAAGAATAAGCTGCTTTGTTTCCTTCTGAAGGGTCAGTTGCAGCTCCAGTGTCTAAGTTGTAGCACATTCCCTTCGGGAAATCCATCTTCAGGTCTTAAACCCCAAGAAGCTGCTGTCTCACAGTAGACGAGGCTCTCCTCACGCTTGTCAGGTTGTGGTGGTTTCACTTGCTTAGCAGTGGGCTAAGAACCAAACATAGCCATTTGCTCAATCCTGTCCCAGGGAACAGAGGAGAGAATTGAGGGGCAAGGGAAAGGAGGTTGATATAAGAACAATTTAATCAGTGAAATGAAATAAAAATTAAAATAATAATTATATTTAAATAATAATAACAATAGTAATAGAATATGCAAATGAGTGACACCCAGTGCCACTGCTCACCACCTGCCAACCAAGCCCAGCCCATTCCCAGATCACGATCCTGGAGGAGCCACAATCCCGACCCGAAACCGCAATCCCGGGAGAGCCAGAGCCCCAGCCAAAGCCAGAGAGAGCAAGAGAGGAAGAGCCCCTCATGGATCTCCTGCCCATGGGGGACAGGAGATGGAACAGCCCCTTGGCAGAGCCCAATGCCCATGGAGCTGATCCATGGCAATATTCCTCACCCCTGAGATCTTGCGCTTGCAGACGGACAAACACAAAGTCCTTCACTTTGTCCCAGGAACACAAATGCAACATGGGGATGTTCCCAGCGTTTCTCTCTTAACAAATCCCAGCTGACATCAAACCCCTGTGTTGTTTTAGCTGTTAAAGAGAAACCCAGCTCTGTCCCAGCTAAAAACTAGGACACAAGTCAAGATGTCCTGAAGCATTACCTTTCTTTACAGCAGAGCACTACATCAAGCTTTCACAGCTGGACTTGGGGGCAACTTTTCTCTATAGCTGTTTTGCACCTTTTCAATGTCCTTTTAAGCACGGACAAGCTGCTCCTGCTTTCTTTTTCACAGTGGAGTGTGCTAGCAGCCATCTCCTTTCCCATAAAACCTGCTTATCTTTTATACCCCTTTGCTGTAATTTTGCTCAGGAGTTTCTCACAAAACCTGGTAGGAACAAGCAGGTTTGTAGGTACAACTCCACTGCAGACTGCTTCTATTTCATTACAACCAACTCTCGTTGTAAAGGCATTTAAACTCGGTCACAAAACACATGCCTAGCTCTAATGCATTGTCTTTCTTCCCACTTAATTTGCCTTAAGAGAGCTAATAATAAATCCCCTAACAAGCACAAGGCAATATCTTCGAGGTAGCTCATTTTGAACTTTGGTAAGGAGCCGTGGCCTCTTCCAGACCATTTGAGTCATTGTCATCTCTCAAAACTGTAAAGTAGAGTGTTCCAGAGGGTTTAGATGAGAAAGGAGGGCAGCTTCAGGGCACAGTAGTAACAAAACATGTCCTGGAGGGTCTTGAACTGTAGGTAAAATGGGAAAGACAGAGCAAGGAATAGTAAATCCTCAGAGCTGGGACCCTATGGGAAGATAAGGGGGGGACCTTGTGATACTTCAGCTGTTTTCGAGAATCACTTAAACTTTTGGCTATTCACCCAAAACTTGCTTCTGCTAATATCACCAGCACCATCTTCCTGTTCCCTTGTCTAGCTATAAAATGTCATGTTTTTCTTGTAGACATAATTATCTAATTGTTATTTGAATCCTCCTAAACCCTTTCACTGTTCGTTTAGCGTGTTATCTGCGAGGCTAATGACATCAAGAAAATTGCTCTGAAAGGAGTTGCCTGTATACTGTTATGTATCATAAATATAGATGAATGCAAAGTAAGATGCTAGGCACAAAATGCAAATGAGCTGGGAATGAGATTCAGTTGTTCACCAGAGATTCCGATCTTGATGTAGAAGCCTCTATAGGGCTACCAAGAAAAAATAAAAATTAAAAAAAAACCCAAAACAAAACAAAACAAAAAAAAGGCTTATGTTTCAACTCCCCAGCTGCTGCTGAGTAGGGACCACAACCTGTCATAGAGCACTAATTGAACAGGATGCTGCTGGAAGGAAATATGTGTCAGTGCCAGTCCCCCAGTGAAAAGCCATAAGGCAGATTCATGGAGTAGCAACACACAAAGAACAGCTTGGTCCAAAAAAATGTAGCCTTGAATGCAAAAAAAGTCAGGAGTGTAAGCAGCCGTGCAAGAGCTCTCCAGTGGATGAGAGAAGTAAAAGGAGGTTAAAATGCCCCGAAGATTTAAATGGCCTCTGTGAGACAAGCAGCAGAAAGACACTGAAGGGGATAAACAGCTGTCATGGGAGGCAATAACTCGGTACAATACAACTTTATTTCACTTTACATCTTTTATGCAAACTGGCTCCCACACTCTTTGCCTGGTTTAAGCACCCCAAGACAGTCAATGGCACAGGGAAAATTGGAGGAGGTGATTGAGGGGGAGCAGGCATGACATCCCTGCCAGCTCACCTCTGTAAGGGGCAGGGGTGCAGGTGGTGAGGGACACAGGCACTCCTCATGGCAGTTTTGGAAGTGACACACATCCATCCACCTGAAACAAAACTTTGTGCTTTGTGATATTTAAGAATTATTGTTCTTATCTAGTTTTGTTCCAAATTACAGCTGGTGTTTTGAGGTGTCCAGTTTCAGGTCAACCAGAAACGCCCAAAAGGACCCTGAATTTCAAAAGCTTTTCTATTTGCCTAGCAAATAACTAGGCCATA
Source organism: Antrostomus carolinensis (assembly GCF_000700745.2). Taxonomy (NCBI): domain Eukaryota; kingdom Metazoa; phylum Chordata; class Aves; order Caprimulgiformes; family Caprimulgidae; genus Antrostomus; species Antrostomus carolinensis. The sequence continues at coordinate 10,098 of NW_010305906.1, forward strand.
TACATATATATTTATATATATTTTTATATATTTATATATATTTTTATATATATATGCATATATATATATATACTCACATATCTAAAGGTTTTGAGAGATGGGTATTCCAACATCTCAGAAGCAAGTGAGGACAGCTTAGTTATGAGTTTGCTGTTACAGGGTTTCAAGGTCTTTTGATCAGCTTCCTTATTTTCTGAAACTATTAATATTTGCATCTCACATTTTTTGGATACAGGATGAATTAGCTCCTAGGTGATTAGCACCTAGGAGTGGGATCAAGAAGCCCATCTAGATCATCATTTCAAAAAATCTTTGTGCTTTCATTGATCTGGTGAGTTAGGCATGTTCTTTGTGGTCAGGTGTAAATTTACAAGTTGGGGTTTTTTGTTGTTGTTTTTGTGGTGTTTTTTTCCCTAACTTTACCCCAGAATCTCTCATTTGCAGAGAAGATTATATTCTTGCACAGTTTTTCTCCCCTCCATCCTCAAAACATCACCTGTAAGTACCCTCTGTATCCTCCATAGCATGCTGAGCTTTGTAGCAAGACTGCTGAAGGGCCAGGCATGAGCCCAATGGCAATCTGATTAAACTCTGTCTTTCAGCACAGTCCCAAATCAAGGGATTTGGGACACACACAAGTGTGTGCTCAATTTTTCCACTCATTCCTTCCAAATCCTGGCTTGTATACTAAAGTGAAAGTAGGAGCAAGGCATAAACTAGGGAGCTGTGAGAAAAGAGAAAAGACACTCAAAATGATAATAGCAGAAAAAGAAAACCTGGGAAAATATGTAGATGGGGTGTGGGGAGCAGTAGCTGATACTGAAAGGGAAAAGGGAGCAACACAGGTAACAGCAAGCTTTGCAAGATCTTTCAGTGCAAAAACAAATAATTCTGAGTTTGAAGCAAAAAATAATATTATTATGCAGATAAACAGTATCATGATGTTCACTAAGACAGTTTTATATTCCTTGAACAGACTTAATGTAATTCATGTATTCTATTATTACTAACCATCCTGTCATTAATAAATCTGGCCCTAGAGAGATCCTAGGAGTAGACCTGCAAACCACTTTCACTAAGGGAAAAAGATTTTGTATTTTGGGTATTGTTTTCTGTTCCCTAAAACCTCTCCTGTCAAGAGTCAGAAAAGTTGCCTTTATTGTAAGAGTGCTGGGAAGAGGCCCAGGGAAATCATTCGTGTACCAGTTATAAGGAAAAGTATTTTACTGCTTAAGCCCTCTCCATTTAGGGGACAACCCTGTTAACAACCCTATCTATATCTTGCAGATGAATAAAATCAACCATAAACTGAGTTGAAAGGGGATGGATGCAAAGTAAAAACTTAAAGGCAAAATATGGATATATATTTTTCAAAGTCCCTGTCTTTTCTGAGCTAGCAGCTATTTGAATATGACTGTTGTGCAAGAATCCACTGATGTGATTTAAAAATAAAAAGACTCTAGGAAAATACCAGTGGTTTTCATTATTTCTCTATTGGGAATTTCTGGCTTCATTAGTAGATTCAGACTTCGTTGTTAACAGCCAAATGCTGAATACTAAACAAAGTATTTCCTCCTAAATTAAATGAAGCTTTTGAATTATGCAGCTTTAATGCTCACTCCTCAGCTGAGAAGAAAGGGTTAACAGCATGAAATATTACCTCTCTGTGAGAGAGGAGGGATTTAATTTCAGAAGGCAAGATCTTACAGCATATCCTGACTCAGACATGCTTTTACTGATTCAGCCATAGCATTCACTTGGAAAGCTTTACATCATGGCCTTGGCAGACTCCCAGGCTTTCCCAATGCAGGCTGCTATTTTTCCTTGAGCTTACCAAAAATAGCCATGCATAGATTTAGTGTACTTGGTTTGCTGGTGTTTACAGGCGTGTGAGTTTTGTGAAGGTTGCTCCGGGCAGGCAGAGACTATTGCAGGTCAAGGAAGAATAGGAGAAATACCAATTCACTTTGCAAGCAGAGCCACCCACCATATGGTATGGGACTTTGGAGACTTCCAAGCATCTGACCTGTGCACTTGTCTTACTCGTTGCACTGGACCCATCATCTGCATGTGTCTTCCCAGCCCCAGGTCAGCCTTTCAACTCACTTGTGGTAGAACCATAAAGTCAAAGAATGGTTTGGGTTGGAAGGGACTTTTAGAGGTCATCTAGTCCAACCTCCCTATAGTGAGCAAGGACATCTTCCACCAGATCAAATTGGTAGTTTCCAAGGCTTTAATTGCTTCCCTCCTCATGACCCTCATGGTACACTGATCATCAGGGCAAAAAAATGTAGCTGCGACTTTCTTCAGAATGAGATGTGCCCAAACTCTGGCTTTAAAACATTAAGGGGAAAAAAAATAAATAAATAAAATAAATAAAAAATTCTACATGAAGGGATGAGCATCACAATGTCTCAATACAGATTTGATGACCTCTTTCTAGGCCCTTTTTCTGCAGCCGGGAGGACAGAGCCTCAGCTGCTATCACAGCTGTCATACATTACAGCTCCTGGGCGGACGGAGCTGTCTTCTGCTTCATGCACTATGATGTGAAGTGACTGACACACCCCAGTACAGAGGATCCTTGGGTCTGTATCACAGAGAATCGTGAAGGAAGACCAGCAAGACGCCTAAACCAGGACAGCTTTAATGCTCAGCTGCCAACATGGGCATCCCCAACGTGCTCCTTGTCCGGGGGGCATGGCAAACACCAGCACTAGCATGTTGACCACCACAGAACTTCCTAAAGCAAGATATCAAAAAGTCAGTGCTCCTGCCAGTATCCAGGCTTGTGATGTAGACTGCAGTCTCAAAAGGAACTCACAGTTTTTCCTTGACTGTAAAAGACAGTTGGCAATAGCAGTGAGCACTCAACAAGGTTTTCCTGAGACAGCTTACCTCAAACAAATCTCAGCAAGAGTTACAGCAACAGGTTACCACATAGTTTTTCTTGAGCTCTCTACCAGCCAGTTTTGTTAGCTTCCTAGCATGACTGCAGCAGGACAACATGCTCTGCGTCCAAGCCCAGGGTTGTTACAGCAACCACCTCTCACAGAAGGATGAAAAGACCTGATAATCTGGTAGCTCTTGGTCCAAATTTTTTCAAGTGAATTATCTGAAAATTATAGAATTATAGAATCATAGAGTCATACAATGTGAGTTGGAAGGGACCTAAAAGTCCAACTCTTGCCTTAACATAGGACAATTCCAAGATTCAGACCATGTGTCTGATGGCATTGTCCAAATGCTTCTGGCATCTCATCAGGCTTGGTGTTATGAGCACCTCCCTGGCGAGCCTGTTCCAGTGCTCCACCACCCTCTGCCTCAAGAACCTTTTCCTCATGGCCAACCTCACCCTCCCCTGCCACGTCTTCCTGCCATTTCATCTGCTCTTGGCATTCGTTTGTGGCCAGAGAGAAGAGATCAGCACCTGCCCCTCCTCTTCTCTTTTAGAGGAAGTTCTAGACCATGATGAGGTCTCACTCAGATCTCACCTGGGGAAGGCAAAGATGCTGAGCAGATCTGAAGGCCTGGGAAATGGTTTGCATTTGGTTGTATTAAAAGTCTAGCAGAGAAGTTGAGTACCCTATTTAGTGACTGAAGTTTTCTTTGATTTCTTGTCCCCCACAAACAATAAGGAAGATCACTGTTCATACCACCTCATCACAGGGAGTTTTCCCCCATTTTTTTTTTTTTTATTAAAAACTTTCCAAGTAGACAGAAAGATATATATCATCTTGTGATACCATTTGTTCCCATATCCTCTCTTAACAACATGTTCTCTTATTTCATCATCCAACAAGTTCCACTGTTATATTTTTTTTCTTTTTACAGGTGTTGCTCATAAGACCTGGAAAGGACATGATATCTGACAGAAATCTGACAAAAGATTATTTCTTTTATTTAATTCAATGTATGAGATGGAACGCTGTCTGTGTGCATTCATCTGCACCTAAATACATGCACATATGTGTGTGTGTGTGTGTTTGTGTGTGTGTGCATATTTTGTTTTCAAAATCTTTTTAAAAATGTGCCCTTAAACGCTGACAATGCAAAACCAACAGCCCTGTGCAACTCTGGCAAGTTAAAAAGTGTAGGTTGGGCAGCCAGCACCAACCTTAATAACCAAAAATAACTGCTTGGGTCTGAACCAAGTATTTTCTCATCAGTATGCAGCACCAGGGTGTAGGAGGAGGAAAATGAGGAGTGGGAGGATATAAAACAAACAGTGAAAAGGAAAAATGTCAACTGTGCTCTGGCCTTCCTTTCTGCTTCTCACAGCCCACCCCAAGCAATACAGTTGCGGTATGTGACGGGCTGCGTACAGAGCCGGGGTAGCACGCATACAGCTGAACACATCTGGTGAGCAGTTGCTGGGTTTTTGTGCTGCGACTCAGCCAACAGCATCCACATTTCTTAAGCGAGTCCTCTGCCATTGTTGCAGAGTGGTTTATGACTTAACTTTTCCTTTGTAAGAGGTTCATTCCTCCAGCCAGAAATCCTGCTGTCACTCTTTCATCTTCGCCTCCCCGCGCGCGATAGCCTTCATCCACACGTGTGTGTATACAGACAAACCCGGGGTGAATGCATAGGACAGGGAGTCATTTGCATCAGAGAATTTGACATGAAAACTTTATCTGAAATGGGAAATACCTCCCCCTCTTAAAGGCCGTTCCTTTCAAGGCAAACCATATTGATTTAGGTGTATAATACTGGCTCACAGGCCTGACTTTGGCATCAAAGTGGAAAACCATGGCTTCAGTACTCCCAGGTACAATGCAAGATGTACGTTAATGTTATTTTTTGGGCAAGCCATGGTTGCATAAGGAAGTGTAAGGAAATAGAAGAATTCCTTTTATCAGATTAATCTCCCTCAGCCAGGAGCAGCACATCTGTCCTTTCCCTCTTTTCTATGGCCCATGCTGTCAGGAAAGCGGTTAGGGACAATTTTCTCCTCTCTGAGCTTTGTTTGATGTAATAGAGATGGTGGTGAGGAAAAAAGCCATGGCACAGGCTGCTACTGGTTACTGTTCTCTTTTTAATTATTTCTACTTTCCCACCCTGCTAAGAAAACAGGGTTTCAACGAGGCTGGATGTCGACAGCAGTAGCATGAGGAAGCTTCAGATAAAGAGAAGAAAACAGATAGACGAGCCAACACTTACCTGTGAGCTGAGTAGGATGGGAAGAAAGGTTGGAGAAGAAACTGTCCCTGGGCAGTGGGGGTTATAGGAGACAAAGAAAAGAGGTACAGCCGTGGAAATACAGCTGTACACATGGAAAAAGTGATAGACTGGCAAAGTCAAATCGCTTCAGAAGCAAAATTAACTGTGATTACTTGATGCAAGACATCACTCAAACCAATCAAATTGTTATTTTGGGAAATCATAAATTTGTATCCAGAGTCAGTTTGTCACTCATTAAAATCTTATAAGAATGATTAGGAAATGATCTTAATAAGTAAATGTTCTCCTCTTTTTCATTTAATAGCTTAAAATAAAAGATGATCTCACTTGGCTCTTACATGACCCCTGACCACCTTGCCAGGTAATTATTTTTATTCTCATCTTTACTTCTAGGGTTGGGCCCAGGATAATTCTTCCTGGCACAAACCTAGCTGAAGTCTCCTTGTCACTGTCTTTATCTGGATGAGGAGTATTGCCCTGGTACAATATATTTGGAACTCATTTATGCCAGCTCATTTCTTGCTTCCCAGGGATAGGGGCAGGGTAGTGCTGCAGTGATCATGAAGCAAGTGAAGAAAAAAGGAAGAGGAATCTGTATGAACCCTTATGAAATAAATGAAAAGGGTAATCCAGAGCAGCCTCATGATTCCTCCATATTATAAGATGAATTATTTTGGTGGTTACATGTAATAGATGGAAAATGGTTACTTAGGCCACTTTTACCAGCCTTTTTGGCTCACTTGAAAAGCTGTTCTTGCTAGGAAATTCCCCGCAGGAGGGATTTCACAGATCAGTTCTGTGGCTTTTCATGTGTGCTGCATATCTGTAGACTCAAACTGAAGACCTTATTTTATTTTAAGGAATTTCCTTGAAATGCACCATTTTTAGATATGCAGAAGTAGGAACAGTCATTATAAAAGTATTGTTTAAATTACATTTTGAAAGGGGGGCTTAGGTGTACAACAGTCTTTTGACTACCAAACAGCATATTTTGCCCGTAAGCATATGCCATATTGCTGAGCACAATATTCCTCTTTCCAATAATTGCCCTTGTGAAATGATGGACTGAATCTGTACATTAAAGAAATACAGATCATTCCATATTCTTAAAACTAACAGGTAAACTATATTGGAGAAACTGTAAAACAAATTCTCCAGAACACTTTTTTTATTATTATTTTTTTTTAAAAAAACAACTCTTTCTAAAAAGAAACAGTTTCAAATGCAAGTTACTGTAATATGAATACAGCAGTGATTTCACTTTACCTTTAAATTTTGCTTTTCCTTACATGGAGCTACAGGCAATTGAAAAGCTGTTGAAATCTGTACTTCTTAAGCCTCCTTTTCAATAGAATAACTACAGGAAACCCGAGGGATTCAAGTGCCCAACAGGTTAAGAGCAGTTTTATTTAATACATTGTCCTGCTTTGCTGAAAGAGAATGATGATCTCTTTAAGAGACCTTTTTGATTTGCTTTCAGCTCGTCCCTGCTTCACAGTGCAATTCTCTATTTCTTTCTCTCCATATCTAGAAAAAAAAAAAATAAATGCCAGTGTGACACATTTTCAGAAAGTGACAACATGGTTTAGAAACTGTCAGTACCTAATGAAGCATTTCAGCTCTATTTTATAAGCTGTGATTATCATGATCACTTTACTGATACATATATGGATTTGACATCTGCAGCCCTTTAGCCTTTCAAATAATCTGGTCAGCAAAATTGCTAGTATGTAGGTCAATTTAACCATTTATTTCTAGGTTTTCTGGTGTTTTTTTAGTCTTAAGCTCGGGGTATATTTTGCTTCTTCCTTGTAAAAAACAGAGCAGAGAAGACTTGGAAGATATTCAGCAAACTCAATTATAAACTCAGGAACTTATTGCTTGCTATATTTGCTCAAGGCAATGCATCATGTAAGTAACACTGACAGAAAGGCTCTGACCCAAGAATTAAAGCACAGACCAGAACTATTGCTCCTGCTGCTCTTAGGTTATCAAAATGTTTGGTTAATTGTAACTCTTCTCATATAGATCTGAAGATGACAGGACTAATAACATGGCTGTAGGAATGGGGAGAGGAGTAAAAGGAAAAGAAAACCCAGGGATTAGGTGCTGGACTGGTATTAGGAAAGAGCCCAGACAATATACCTGAAACCAGGAGAAGTTAATGAGTTTCTCCAGTTTTCAGAACTGCTCACTTTGGTATAGAATCACAGAATCATTAAGGTTGGAAAAGACCTCTAAGATCATCCAGTACAACTGTCTACTTATCACCAGCATGCTCACTGAACTATATCCCTGACTGCTACACACACATATTTCTTGAACATCCCCAAGGATGGTGATTCCACCACTGCCCTGGGAAACCCCTTCCAATACCTGACCACTATTTTGGAGAAGAAATTTTTCCTAATATCTAACCTGAACCTCCCCTGGAACAACGTGACATTTCCTTTTGTCCTGTCACTTGTTCCTTGGTTGAACAGACCCACCCCCACCTCTCTTCACCTTCCTTCAGGGAGCTGGACAGAGCCAGAAGGTCTCCCCTCAGCCTCCACTTCTCCAGGCTCAACAACCCCAGTTTCCTCAGCCGGGAACTCATCACACTTGTGCTCCAGACCCTTCCCCAGCTCCGTTGCCCTTCTCTGGACACGCTCCAGCACCTCCATGACATTCTTGGAGTGAGGGGTCCAAAAATGAACACAGGACTTGAGGAAAATACTCTGCACCCTGTGTCTTTCTGCTTGCCTTTGCGTGGCGTTAGCTCCCATATGTTTAGCTTCATTTCAGGGGCAGGATTTTAGTGGTCCTGGCAATTATGAATGCGACCAAGCTGCTGCCAGCCCAACAAGGGGAGTGAGATGGTGCAGGATCTGCATGTGCAAAACCAGGACAGCAGTTGTGCAAGGCATACACACCTTGCTTGTACATGAAGGTACAAACCAGTAGATACATGGATAATCACAGAATAATTTGGGGTGGAAGGGTTGCCAGGCTCAAGATCAGTCAGGTTGCATAGGGTTTTGTCCACCAAGAGTGGACTCTCATATTTGCAGATAGATGGTGACTTACTTTGCTTTCCCTGGAAGGCAGCTGATTTGGGTACAAGTGTCACCTTATACAACTAACCACAACACTGAGTGAAGTGTTTGAACATGTGATTCCCTTGAGGCACTTAAGTGGTCCTGGTGAAGTTCAGATGCCTTCAAAACATCCACACTCAGATTTGGACTGATTTCACATGACAACTGTGCAGTTCTGACATACAGCATGAGTGGACTTTATCAGCAGTTTGTTACCTTGTTCATAACAGAAATCCTCAAAAAAAACCCCTAATTGGGCAGTGTCCCCACCCTTTGATTACCACCAAAATTTTGCTGTTAGTCTCAAAGATAAGAAAGAAAATTTTGTGTGATTTGCCTAATAATTTTATTTTCCTTAGAAAACTAGAGGTTTTACATTGAAAATGTACTACTGTACAGGCTGGATGGAGATCCATAACTGGATCTCCAGGCTGGATGGAGATCTATAACTGAACTTGCTCTTCAACAATTTCAAAAAGCACTTTTCAGACCAATATTAAAAGCACTTTTTTTTATATCAGTGATACGGTTGGTTGATTTTCAGCTTAGTTCTGCCATTCTAACATATTAAGTACAATCCTTTCACAGAAATAGGTCTGTCTATTCTTTTCCACTTTGAAATCAAGGTGGTTGCTCAACCAGCCAGACACAACAGTGCAGAAGATGTTACACAACTCCAAACTTGAGTGCAGCAGCACAAGAGCTGTAAATTATGATCACAAGTTAAGTGCCACAGGATTTGGACACCTGTGATAGATATTCATGCTGTGCATTAAATGCTTTTCTAGACATATGCAGTGCTGATGGCAGGTCTAACACCACAAGTCACCAAACTCAAGTAAAATTTATTGATTCACAGTTTTTGTGTGTGTGCACAGAGCTACTTACACTTGTAACAAAATAAATAAATGCCAACTAGATTTTAACATCAATTTATAGGTAACTTGGCTTTCTGCAAATGCGGATTTGTGCCTCTTCCTGGAAACCACCTACAGATAGCCAAGAACTAAAGAAACCTTGAAAACTGTCATAGCAACATTTCAGACTGAAGTTGGGAAGCCTGTGCAATATTGGTTCCTTGTTTCAAAACTGACATCCAAAAATTCAAGTTTAACATCCAGCACCTGTTCGGTGATTTTCTGAATCAGGGACATTCACAATAATAGTCATTTGATGGTGGTTTTACTGCATGACCAATTTTTAACCCATGGGATGCATTCTAAATAAAAATTGACCAAACTACTTCTCATTACGAATTGCCTCATGAACTTTCCTGAAATAAAATATGCTCGCTCTCTTTCACATGAAACTATAGCATAATCTTCATAAAACAGATGGGAACTCTTTCCCCTTTTCAGTCTTCTCTGTAAACAGATTTTTCCTATAAGAAATGATGGGATGAAATTCATTCCTGGAACAGCGAGTACAGCCCTGTTTCATATCTCGAGGATCTTGTTTTCATTTTCCAGTTACTGTACAAATGAAATAATCGTGAGTGCCCAGTGAAAAACTACGCTGTGTCAGAAGGTTTTCTAAATTACTAACGGTTCATTGCACCACAAAATTTACTACTACCTACCGCAGTTTAAGCAGGGATGTACAACAGATTAGGTACTAATTAAGGACTAAACGCTCAGCTGAAGTAGAGACAGTGAAAATACTCTCTTTTAGACAAGCTGGTGGTCTGATTCCAAAGTTCATGAGTGGGTCTGTGGTTCAAAGCAGAAACACCTTTTATTTTCAAGCAGCAAGAGCAATGGAAGTTCTGAACCAAATCTGAAGTTCAGTTCTAGTGCAGGGGGTTAGAATATCGTGTCACTTAAAGTATACATTATACATGTTATCTTTGAAAAAATCTCCTGAATGTCTCTTTCTCCATTTTTTCATCCCAGTAACACTGACTGGACAAGAGTTGTACGTTGTATGACTGGAGCTTCATGTTCATTTAACCTCAGTGTCTAGGACATGACCATGACATACTGCCCTTGCCACATATTGCCCGTAACCGTGCAGCTGCTATATGTCTCCATGCTGTTAGCCATGACAGGAATGATGGATGACTGATGGTCAAGGCTCTTTCTTATACTTTCTTACTGTTTTGCAAGAAGTACAGGTTGGTCTATAGTTGTCGTCATTATAAATGCTGAGTGTAAGACCTGGTATGAATCAAGCAATTTTAATCTCTCTTTTCTTCTGATAACAGATTTTCTATACTCAAAATGAACCTTGAAAATTGCAAATTTTCTTCTTTTTTTAAAAATTTTTCTTTCTGTATTGACCCAAGCTGTAGAGTCATCTCTTCATTGACTTTCTGGGTAACATTTGGAAGGAAGAGGAAAAGCCACTCGCTCTTTCCTCGTGGTCTGTTTTACGTGATGCTCAGCCCAAAAGAGCACAAATCATCATGAAGGGACTTTGGATAAGTTCAAGGGTAGCTTACTGAAAAGGACACAAACACTGGAAAATTCCTTTGGGTTTCTTCATCCCATAGATTCAGCTACTCTTGGTCGGACAGGCTTAAAATTACTGCACACATTGTTTCTGTTCTCTTCAGTTGGCTGAATGCTTGCAGACAGCAGTCCTATATAGCATGTGTACCATCTTTTTTTTGCCCTCTTTTTCTCTCTCACACAAACCAAAACACAGACACACACACACACACACACGCGGACACACAGAGTCACAGCTTGTCAACAGCTTTAGCAAAGTAAAATACAAATGATAATTAGAAACATGTGACCCTAGAAAAGCAGCACAGAAACCAAAAGGTCATCTTTTTTTCCAAATGACCTAATTAGAAAAGCCTGGAGTGTTGGCTACAACATAATGGTTTTACACAGCTTTTTAACATAGACTTCCTGTTTTAAAACAGTGCAATTTAGTGCCCCTGAAATTTAAAAAAAAAAAAAAAAAAAAAAAAAGGAAAAAGAATTGACATTAAATGGCAGCAAAATTAGGCCTCACAACAACACCTGCCTCAAGCAATCTCCAGCCTGCTAGATCTATCGACAGAGCATTGCGGATTTGCAATCTCATAATGGCCATGGACAAGCCACGGCCAGGACTGCTGCCAGATTTAGAGAGAGGATGAAGAGGCACTCCAACACCACCAGGAGCAAGCAGGCATGCCGGGATCACCTGCATCCCTGTCCACAACCCCTGCTTATACCGTCTGGCTGGAGCATCCTCATCAGGGCCAAGCTGGAGGCAATGGGCAGAGGAGAAGAGGGATGGAGCAAGGAAAGGAGGCTTGAGGAAATGCAGAAAAAGATGGGAAAAGGAAGGCAGGGGCCAGGGCACAGTGGAAAGAATGGAGGAAGATTTCCTGCCTGGGGCCATCTCAAATAGAAGAGTGTGGGGTATGATTGGGTGATTTGCCAAGTTTAGTTTCACCTCTTCACTTCTCACTCCACACTCCTGTTTAATAATATTCTTTGTTCTGGTGAACATGCATGCCATTTACTTCTGCAAAACTATTAATCCCAACTTATTCAACGTTTAGCAAAGCTATATTTAGTTTATGGCTTTTCCCTATAAATCAAACCCTGCAGGCTCCTCGATTTTAAACGGTTTAATTATGGCAGCTATTCCCAAGCTGGAGGGCATGTCCCCACCATGGTGGGAGTGCAAGGGGCTGTAAGATCGGCTCAGGACAGCAGTAAGAAGAGGAGGACGTGAGCTGGCTCCCAGGCTGGAAGCAGAATAACCAGGACATGGTGGGTCTGGCCTGAGCTAATTAGAGGGACAGAGTTCATGGAGGAAGAAAGAGCTGGAGAAAATAGCTTGGGAAGCGCCAAGTTAAGGCCATACTCCGGATTATTAGAGGCATCCAAAATAGGTTTCTGTGAATTCAGCTGAAGAGAAACCCCAGTTTTCACATGGCAGACAGGCTTAATGCTTTGCAACCATGCTAAAGGTGGGAGGGACATGAAGTTTGCGAGTCCACATCCCCAGGGGCTTACAAGTTCTCCTCTCATAGTGGTTTCATTGGGAATCGACGGCATTGCCCATTTCTCAGGCAGTCGTTGTGTCCCATAGGATTGAGCTGTATGAAGCAGCATGGAAAAATAATATATACTGTGCATGTCATGTGCTGCTTAACCATTTTTTTCCAAACTTACAAAAGCAAGTGATCTTCATTGAAAGCTGTGCATATGCCAAGTTTAGAGCTTTACATTCAAACTCTATTTGAGAGTTTGTAATGGGGGAAAAAAAAAAAAAAAAAGAGATACACTTGGTTGGTAAAAAAAAAAAACATTTTATTTCTCCAGTTCATTGTTCTGAAATGCGTGGATTTTATTCAGCTGTTTATTTTTTATTTTGTTTGCTCTGGTCTGAGAAGAACAAAAGCCAAATTTGAGCCTCAAAGGTAATATTACTATGAAAGCAACTGAAAATAAGAGTTGAGAAATAAAAGAATCATAACAATAGTAGTGATAGTACAATGGTATTATGTATTAAGAAAGGTTTTCTCATGGTAATACTTTGAGTAATAGTGGGTATCTCATCCAAAATTAGACAGGGGTTTTCAGATACACTCGTTGCATACAACACACAGCCCAGAATGAAAAAAAGAAACATCATCAAGATGCTATGTAATTTGTAATTCAAGTTATGTGAACGCTTAAGGTTAGAGAGTGGCAATTTGCATCTTCCCTAGATAGCACTGAAAATGTAGCCATTAGCCTCAAAACTCTTCTTTTTTTTTTTCTCTCCATACGTGCAAGGAGTACCAAGTCCCATCAAGGCAGAATCAGGTCCCTGTAAAGCATTCACACCTGCATGGGGCTGTCTGTTGATCTGGGGAGAATCAGGTCACTAAGACGTAACTTGGTTTCAAAGACTGAAAGGTACTAATTTTATATGCCAGTAAATCCATCAGATCACAAGGAGACTGAGGAAATGCTTTTATCTTTAAAATGACAGGCATTAATAATGTTACCAGAATTTCCCTTATATATAACTTTAATAGTTTCAGGACTCTTCAATATCTGCACAAAGCTTCTGAAACATAAAAGGCAGTGTCCCCTTCAGAGTTACTAGCACTGCCAGCATGGGTGTGAGAAGATGAAATACGTTCTTGAGAAAAAGAAAAGGTTGGACAGAAGAGAGGAAAAGTCGTAACAGTTTAAGGAGAGATATATTATAGAGACACTCTTACTGACAGCACCGTAGCTGGTTCTGTAAAGAGAAAGGCCAGCTCTGGAGCAGGGTTGCAGCCACCAATTCAAGCAGAGAAGATCTGTGCTGAATTCCCACTTGCAGGTGCACAGGAGATATGCATCTCCAAACAATAGTTCCTAGAAACCTTGCAAAGTCAATGGGAAATTTACTACTCAATGAAAAGTGAGGTCCACAGCAAGTACTCTGGAAAGCCCAAACCACAAAATCCAAGCTTCCACATAGGAAGAAATTCTTTGGTGTGAGGGTGGTGAGACACTGGCACAGGTTACCCAGAGAAGCTGTGACTGCTCCTCCCTGGAAGTGTTCAAGGCCAGGTTGGATGAGGTTTTGAGCAACCTGGTCTAGTGGAAGGTGTCCCTGCTGATGGCAGGGGGGTTGGAATTAGATTATCTGGACCTGCTGGATCAGTGGCCCAAGGCCAATTGTATGAGGTTTAACAAGGTCAAGTGCCAGGTCCTGCACTTGGGTCACACCAACCCCATGCGATATTACAGGCTTGGGGAGGAGTGGCTGAAGAACTACCCGGTCAAAAAGGACCTGGGGGTGTTGGTTGACAGCAGGTGAACATGAGCCAGCAGAGTGCCCAGGTGGACAAAAAGACCAGCAGCATCCTGGTCTGTATCAAAAACAGTGTGGTCAGCAGGACCAGGGCAGTGATTGTCCACCTGCACTGGGCACTGGTGAGGTCTCAGCTCGAGTGCTGGGTTCAGTTTTTGGTCCCTCACTCCAAGAAGGACATGGAGGTGCTGGAGCATGTCCAGAGAAGGGCAACGGAGCTGGGGAAGGGTCTGGAGCACAAGTGTGCTGAGTTCCTGGCTGAGAGAACTGGGGTCATTGAGCCTGGAGAAGTGGAGGCTGAGGGGAGACCTTATTGCTCTCTATAACTACCTGAAAGTTTGCAATGAGGTGGGTGTTGGTCTCTTCTCCCAAATAACAAGTGACAGGACAAGAGGGAACAGCCTTAAGTTGTGCCAGGGGAGGTTTAGGTTGGATATTAGGAAAAAATTCTTCACAGGACAGGTCGTCATGTATTATGAACAGGCTGCCCAGGGAAGTTGTGGAGTCACCATCCCTGGAGGGATTTAAAGGACATGTAGATGTGGTGCTTAGGGACATGGTTTAGTGCTGAACTTCTCAATGCTGGGTTTATGCTTGGACTAGATGACCATAATGGTCTTTTCCAACTGAACTATTCTATGATTTTATGATCTTTAAGGTCCCTTTCAACCCAGAACAGTCTGCAATTCTATGATCTAGATGAGAAATGTCTCACCTCTTTGTTCAGAGCATCATAGTCTCTGCTGTTTTCCTCGTCCTTCCTCAGATGAGGTCCTGGGAGCCAATGGCCAGAAAATGGCTGCTTAATCCTTAAAAAAAAAAAAAAAAAAAAAAAGAAAAAAAAAAAAGAAAAAAAAGTGGACAAATATTGGGATTGTAGGTCATGTTTCAGTAAACTCAGGTTAATGGGATGTCACTCTTCCCTCCACCTTAGGATAAGAAAAAATGATAAAAAACTTTTCTTTTTATGTAGAAGCCACTAAAGGAGTTCTGCATTGTGTACTTCTGATGTACATCTGCTTGAACCACAGCAGCAAGTTCATGGCAAGAACACAGTAAGTACAATCTACTCAAGCCTCTAATAATTTCCTAGCAGGATGACAACATGCATCTCAGCTGGATGAAGCTGCAGCAAGCACACCATGACCTGAAACGAGACAAATCTTCCCCTGAACTACACCCAGATAGACATGAGAATTAGCAGGAAGAAATCATCTCGTGGGCAGAACATAATGCAGCCATGAGTTGCGTGGGTTGAATGGATGTCCTTGCAGGTCTTACTTACCTGCTGCCCCACGTACTGAGCGTTTAGCAGCCTATCTGGATCACTGTTTTTTTTGCTCTTTTCTTCCCAAGCTAATGGAGTTCCTGGGAACAGTTCAGTAATGGAGCTCTGCAGGGAGTTAGTGTCCCTGCTTTTTTGTCTTCTCCCCTTACTTAATCATCTATCTAATATAGGACCTATATTAGCTATCCCATATGGGAGCTGAATCTTTGCCAAAATATGGCAGAGCTCAGAGGGTGGGGAAGAGAGATCACAGAAGCAGCAAAACCACACAGTTTTTTGGTTTTGCAGCGTGAATTAGTCACTACTACCCCACACCTGCTTCTCTTTAAAAATCAATGAACAAAATATCCTGGTAAAATGATACAGGTGAACAGTGAGATTTATTTACTGGAGTTCCTGTAATCTGAACTTCTGTTCTTTAAGGTACTTTTCATTAATATAGCACACTGAGATTTTTACAACAGCAGCAGCGATTCATTGCCTTTGTTAAAGGTTATTTGAAAGTGTGCGCAGAGCAGATCTATAGAAAATCTACAGGATATTCCATTTGGTTCCTATGATTCAAGCTCACTGCAGACTGTACAGTCACAGCTTCCCATTTCTGCTGGAAATACTACAAGCTATTATATATATTTTTTTTTTATTAGCTATAATGTGCAGATATGGAAACTGAAGGATACCCAGCTCCTTCTACTTCTCACTTCCAGTCGCCCACTCTCTCTTTCTTTCCCTTTCACACACACGTTTCATTGATCTGAATTCTACATTTATTTTCATCAGAGCACAGATTTAGTTGATCACAGAAAGTTGCTCATTCCAAAGTGGAAAGATTTTTGCTTTATTTGGCAATAGGAAGCATTTTTAACAGGTTTGGGCTTTCAGAGTTCACATTTCATAAGCTAAGTGTGTGACTTGACTGAGGCAGTATGAGCAGAAAAGGCAATAGAGTATGCACAAACAGCTCTGTCAAATGAATTTCTTATAATATTGATTGCTTCATTGTCTCAGTATTGGGCTTACAAAGTTTCTGAATTCACAGAAATCCTGTTTAGAAAATCATTACTGGTTTTCAAGGTCTATTTATTTAAAAAAAAAGAAAAACAACAAAAACTGATGTGCTCATTGAACACCAAACCAGAAAACTGGCAGTGTCTGTCATTTCTGTCTGATTATTAGCACAAGCTGCAGGGTTTACAGGCTCTGCACAAGGAACCAACTTGTTTTTGTCGACCTCCCAGAACCCCAAAACACTCCTTCTGCACTGATGTGAAAGACCAAGTGCCAGCTGCGGCGAGTTAAAACCCAGCTCCTGGGTGGACTTGCACAAGCATCCCACTTGTGGCCTGACAAAGAAGGAAACATTGCAAAGGTTATCTATGCCTTGAAGGCAACACCAGACCCAGGAAGTCACATTTTTGAAGCTGTCGCTCGGGGACTGCTGAACATGTATATTATGACTGTAGGAGTGAAGCTCAGAAGCGTGGCGTGCAAGAAACTGAGTTCTCACTAGGGGCTGGGAGGAGAAAAATTCAAAAGATAATCTCTCTTTTCAATCTATTTTTTTTTCTTTTACATAACCAATTCAAATATCTATATTCTTCAGCTGCTGGGAAATCAAATACAGAGATAATTACTGAACTATTCGGAAGGTGCAGGAGGTTGGGTTAGGGAGCAGGGGGCCCCTGTTAGTGCATCCATTGGGAAATAGATTGGGGAGTCACTCCAGCAGAGCCCCATGCTCCTGTAGATAAACCTGCTTGCAAATCTACAGCGAGTAGGGGTACGGCTCTTCCTCCAATGAGTAAATCCTGCTCTGAGAGAGTATCTTTAGAGGTTGTGGTTTGAAGGGTTCTTCCAGGTTTCTCCACACTTCATGGAGAAGGGAAGTGAGATGTTGGGTGGTGGAGGAGAAGAAGGCAACACAGTTGAAATACAACCTCACAGATATGCTGGGCCACAGTTAAGAAGTGGCAGTGCTGCACTGAAGCTCCCATTCCCAAAGATTTTAGTCCAGTAGCAATAAAATATACAACTGTAATCAATCCCTGAAGGTACAGCCCGTCCAGTAGATTGCTCCAGATCTTGAAGGAACCATGCCCAGAAGTGTAGATCATGGTGGGAGGCCATAAACTTGACTTTACCACAGATTTTTAAACCATTAGAAAGACAATGAGTAACTTGGTAAGCATTGTTCCAGGCAGGCAGCACTGCTTTGCACAGGAGGGGTCAGCAGGACTGTGTGTTACGGATTCTGGAAGTCACAGTAATTACTGAAACAAGAACTCCCTATCATTTTAGCACCAGTAAAAGACTAAAAGGTAGATAATGTCCTCCCTATTATCTACAAAGGTCTTGATATCTGACAAGGGGAGTGGTGGGCAAAACCAGAGTCAAAATCTTTGGGCTATGGAGCTGGATAATCCCATTTCCAGGGAGCTGCCTGATGGCACAGCCCCACTGGACAGTAGTTGTCATTAGGACCAGTAGCTACCCAAAATCTTTGTAATTTGTCACAGAAATATTGCATCTAGAAAGAGAAAGTCCTGTGCTGCAACTGCACAAGAATATCTCTATTTTGGTTAATGCTATGATGCAATAAAAGGTCTAGAAAATATGGCTTATCATGGTAGCGTGGGGTTGGGCAATGCAGTGAAGGATCAGATAGCATTTTGGTAAGACAAATGACAGCTTGAATGGAACATGCCAATGAGACACACATGCACAAGTTATGGCTTGTTAATATTAATAAAAATATTTTTCTGAATGAAAAATTGACAGGTGGATGACTTCTTGATTGCAGTGCTCCCTTTGGGTGGCTTCAGACAGGTTCATTGTCCTCTTTCAGCAGAAAATTAGGTCTACTTTTCGGTGATATCTCATGTCAGGGATATGCAAGATAATCATCATCTTTTATTGGAACTGGTAACAATTTACTAATTATCAGCAGTGGTTTTCTAAAAAACATTTTTTCTTTCCATTAAGTTTATTTTTTACCTTTCCTCAGAGGTTGAACTGAATATTCACATGTAAATCAAATCACTTAGTTAGTTTGGCTTGTTGCTATTTTTTTTTCAGATGGACTGTTAACCTATCATTTTTATGGCATTTTAATGTTTGCTATATTTTTAGAATCTTCATTGGTCTGTTTAATTGCTTGTGAGGTTGGGGTTTTTTAAAAGCTGAATACAAATTTTGTTTCAAATCAAACATTTATAAAGTAAGAGACACACACAACCTCCTGTATCTGCACCTACAATTTTGTGGTTGAAATCAACGGCACATGATAATTTTGCATTTGGGTTTATTAGCATTTTTGAAACGGATCTTCAAAATTAAGCATCTAGCTAGTCATGAGTACAATTATTCAGTTTGCACAAGTAATTGCAGTATTTAAGACTCAGGGTTCAGCTCCGGTCCATTCAGCATCACAGACAGAATCCCATTGATTTCAACGGCAGGAGCAGACTAAGAGCATGTGGCTTCTCAACTCTCATAACTGCATAAACCTTAACTTTAAAAAGTGGGGCTTCAGTCATCTGATCTCACCTTACTGACACACATGCAAGTCAACAGTAGCAACGGCTTCCTTTTAATTTTGTAAAACTACACCATCACCATAAACATCTTTATTACTGCTTGTAAAATTCTTAAGCCACAATCCTGTGGCACAACACGTGCAGAAGTCAAGCATGACACTCTAAAAATCTAAAATCTATGTAAATTTTTACTATTCAGGCTTATATTTCTCCACCCCAACCTCATCTTGGCTTATTCAGGGCAGAATATAAATTTTCATGTTCAGCCTACAGATTAGGTTAGGTCAATTTATCATATAACTTAATTAAATTTTACAACCTTATCTGAAAAACATCCTGGGTTGAGTTTATACATAAGAAGGCAGGTATGAAAAATCAAGATATTTAGAGTTTATTTGTTTTTTTCTTTCAAAAGAACAACAGATTGAATTTAAAAAGGAGACACCTAAGTTAAATTCTCAACTTCACCAGAAATTCCTTGTGTACTCTCAGGAATTAGTTTCATTTCTCTCTAGTGCTGCTTCCCACCTTTAAAAGTGGCATGAAAACCTTTTCCTTTTTGTCTCCCATCTACTTGAATCCTTAAAAATTCCTTGGCCTCTTGCTGCTTCAAAAGATCTTAATACTTCCAGATGCAAATGTGATACAATTAATAACCACAGGTTTTGTACGATTCCCAGTGTGGCAGTGTGAGATGGACTAGGTCTGATGGGTTGGTCCCAAGGTCACATAGGGCTCTTTGGGAATGAGATGCTTTAGGAGGAAAAAAATAAACAGTATTGCTTTAGGAACATTGGTCAAGTCTTCCACCAAAGCCCATAAACTCTATACTTTAGTTTCTCCGTATATATGGGGAAGGGGGAAAGAAAAAAAAAACAACAAAAAACTTTACCTTCTAAAAGGACTATCAGCAGTCATCCTCTCATGCTCATGAGGCTTTCTGTTATTGGGAGTGAGCTCCATAGAAAAAAAAACCATCAAGAACAAAGCCTAATTCACCCATCTTGTGAATTTTGACTTCAGCTGTAAGCTCACGGTCCCTTCCTCTGTGACACTTAGATCTGGCACTAGTTGCAGTAAGGCTTCTCAAAGCTCTTTTACAACTGGAAAATAAAAACCAGAAAAATTTAAATCTGAAAGTAAGGAAATACTCTTTGGATATCAGGAAGCACTAAAGGAAAAGTAATGGGAGACAGATTTATATTAAAATGTGTGAGTTCATAAAGAGGTTTTCTTTTAAAATTCTCCTGCTAAATGTTAGTCTGTATAATGAATTGGGCTAACAGGTATGCTATAAATGTAGCAACTACTGTAAAATGCCATAAAAATGATGGGTTAACAATCTAGATGAAAAAATAGTAACAAGTCAAAATAACAGTGATTTGATCTTTCATGTGAATATTCAGTGCAGTCTGTGATGAGAAGTAACATCAATGATGAGAGGATATTACTGTCAAAAAATCCTGGGAAAGAAACTTAATGGAAAGGAAAATATTATTCAGACCCCAACGCTGATAATAAGTAAATTATTACCAACTTTGATAAAATTGGACAATTAATATGTAGAAGTGCCATAAAAGCGTGTTGAGTCTCTAGCATGCAACATGAGCTGTTGCTTAATAATAGAGGACCTGGTTTAGTCTAAAACTTTCATAAACAACATCTTTTTATATTGTCCTTTACATTTGGAAAATTATCCCATTTTTCTTGAGATCTTTTCTTAGGGTGTTAATAACAGAGTAGAGAGTTTTTGAAAAGGCTTTTCAGAGATAATCTTCTCCATTTTTAAGGAGCGACTGCACTTCTCCTTTGATAGCAGCAATTTTACTTTTAACTGCATATAAGTTGCCCTTGACTATAATGAGGTATATTATGGATGTAAATATTACATAGGCACACATCTATAAGCGAGTCTATGGAGCACATGATGGGTATGTACAGGTTACCCATGGTTGTTCAGGACTGGTTCTGCTGTTATGCAGCTAGATATTTAAATGATAGCTAAGACATCATCAGACATCTTTGGAAATGTACATAAGTGATAATACCTAGGCAATGCACCCTATAGCAAAGCTGGTGCCGACAGCCTTTAAGGCTTCTTGCTGCAGATCCAGAAATGCTAATTCAAGCCATACCTGAGAGTCTGAAGCCAGCCCTCATGTCTTATCACCCCAGCTGCAAAGAGTTAGGGGTCATTTAGGATAGAAAGCAAAAAGCACCCAGATGTGAGCCTTTGTGTGCCCTTTCTTTATGCACCTACCTTAAGGAGACTTCAGAGCCTAGCTTCAGGTGAGACTTTATTTTAATATGATAATGATGAACATGTTCTTCAGTATTAAAGGAGGGGTATTTACAACGTGAGTATATCTCATGGGAAAATGAATTCCAGAATAGGTCTTTGTGAGAGGGGATGTTTTCCTACCTGCAAAAGACTTGGTTTGCTTTCATAGTAAATTCATGGTGCACGTCCGGGCTCACCCAGAAACAAGACTCCCCAGGCAAACTCCCTCCCTCTGCTTTCCTTCACAGAACTGGCTCCATCAATAAATAATAAATGTTTCTCTCCCGTGACCTGGCAGGTAGATGGAGCGTATAGGATTAGCCATAAAAGCACTATGGTGAATTCCAGCAGCATCTGATATATGGAGTTACCTACAACATCTCAGATAGGTTGAACTGGGATGAGATCTGATATTAACCAGCTATTGAGGAAGATGATCTTCTCCAACTACAACATGCTGCCAGAAATGCAGTCGGCAGAAACTAAATAGTAAATGAGAAGATGCCAGCACAGAAGTAATGTCCTCCTGCTCCCAAAGGCTGCAGTTTGGGTCCGTTCAACATGTTTTCCCTCCCTGAATGAGACCCAGCTAATAAAGCACTATATAATGTATTCAGATTCCTGTGGTAACAGTGGATCTTTCTTTTTTTGCATGACATTTTTTTTCAAAGTCAGCTTTATGTATATGATTCCCGCCTGCCAAATATCTGCCCCATTTGAAATCTATATCTAGCCTGAAACATTGTGTTTTGCCCTCTGGTTGACCGTCTGCGCCACTGAAAGACATCCTTGTGAAGAAGTGCCCCTTTGCTCCTGTGGTTACCAATACTGTTCCACACAGTTTCCAAGGGTGATGCTATTATATTGCTCCAGCCACTGTGTGCACCCTATTGAGTAATTTATTGGCCAAGATCCTAACAGAGGAAAGGCCTGTCTAGAATGCTGCTGAATTTTAAAAGGTAGGAATATTGCACTTCATAACAAGCAGCCATTAATGATAACCAACAATATAATTCTTATGGAATTATGCCTTTGCATCTGCATCAAATTCCCAAGCATAATAAAAAGTGAACCAAAGAAGTTAACCTCTTGTGTGCCGCGCTTCCTGGAGCGTAATTACGGAATAGTGGAAAGAGCATGACCCCTTAGCTTTCCAGCATTATAATTAGCATTCCCCATACTGAAGCCTATTGTCTGGAGGACAGTTTTGTCTCTCCTCTGTTCTGACTTGTGCAAAATTACACCCCTAAATGTGAGTTCATGGCCCTTTCTCAAAGCCAGCCTTTTGTTTTCAGTATAGTCCCAAAATCAATGGACTGGCAGGATGTGCAGCATACACCCACAGGGTCAGTTTGATGCTCATTCACTAGATACATACGGTGCATTGTAAGGATCTATATGAGATAACAATGATTTTCCACTTTTCAAATGTAGCCACATGAGATGAGGGTATTCGTCAGGAAAATGCTGCCAACTCTTTATGTCATTCTGTTAATGGTGAGTAGCAGAGTCTGTAGGTTTTGCTTGGATTACAGAGCAAAAAACCTGTTCAAAAATCTTCTCTTCTCATGTATAAATGAAGCTGTGCATTGTACCTCATTAAAACAAACTAAGGTACCTCATTAACACCCGACAAGAAGTAGTTTGAATGTCAGAATTGGAAGTCTGTATAATTCTGATGCAAAAAGTTTTACTGAAGAAAAGCCCTGTTTAATTAAGGAGATACTGACAGGTTTTAGCAAAAGATTAACAATCAGAAGTTCAGAATTTTGCCTAGACTGAGGTCTGGTGAAATATCATGATCCTTACCTCAATCTGATTTTTTTCTTGAAAATTTCTGACTGCATTAATGAAGGGGTTTAATTTTTATTTTTTAATTTTTTTTTTTTTTAACCATTATGTCTTTCATTTCTCCAAGGGTAATGAACGGACTTGCACGGGTAAAAATGTAACTGTGGAGCGAGTTCTCCTAAATTTGGCACCAAAATAAGCAGTTTGATTTTCAAAAACAATGCTCATGTGAAGCTCTGATTGAGTACAAGTGAAGGAAGTCAGCTAGATAACATTTGGGATAGATTCAGTGTTTATAAAGCTGTTTTCTCGTGGGACCCCAACTGGTACACTGGGTGATCACCACTGTTAAAAATCGGGAATTTACTTAAGAACCTAACAGGGATTTAAAAGCAAAAATTAAGACTCCTGTTCTTGAAAATCTTAACCTTTTATGTTCACAGAGATACCATATGTAAAAACATAATTAAAACCCTCAGCTTTTTCTTATGGCTTTTATTTTTTGCTGCAATGGTAAGATAAATAAAATAAATGTAAAACAATTGTGATGTAAAATAAATACAGTGTTCTTAGATCTCCACTACTCCATTTACTTTCAAAAATTCCCAAATAAGTAAGAATATTGTAGTCCAGACAAGAGCAATCCTCTAAAACTGAGACACAACTGCTGCTGCCTGCCCAGAAACACTGATGTTACTCGTAGTGCTGTACAACTCCACACTCAATTTGCCTCAGCTGCCTAGAATAGGAAAAATCCAATCCAATCCACTTTGAGTACTGTGAGTACCCACTTTTTGTCCTTAGAAGATTAAACAACTGGCAGCACTGGAAACTGAAGTCAACTGTTTATTGCAGGAGGGAATTAATGACAATTTAAAATAAGATCATGGTCCAAAGGATGCTGAGACGATGCGCATTGTCTTAACTCAGTCCAGGGTCAGAGCTTTGGACCGTGCCAAAGCCATGTGACATATCTTTGTCATATAGATATAGCACACATTGGGCTGAAATTAGCCTTGTTTTTGCCTGGGATTTCCAAGTAGATGTAGACAGTGTGTGAAAGGTAGAAAGCCAGTAACTGACTACTGAAGCTTTTCCCTTATATGGTGCCTTTTGACTCATTTCCCATCCTACTCATAATCAGAGCTGAGTGAAAAATTTGTGGTAAATAATTAACACAACAAATTTAGCCTTTTTTCCTACTCTGCAAGCAAATAGGGATTTTTTGGTTTTTTTCAAACGAACTTCTATTCATATTTATCAAATTCATGCTGCTCAGTTGTTTGGTTACTTCACACAAATATCTCTACAGGCATAGTAGATAACCCACTCCTGAAAGGTGACCTATGCTGTTTAATTGTATCCAATTAACTAGGAGTTTTAGCCTTATTTTCTGTGTGAAGGATCAGGAAAAGGTTGTACAACTTTCCACTAGTTTTCTGAGACTGGTGCATTACTGTTTTTTCTAACTCCATGAGGTACAGTGAAAGTAATATTTCTAGGTTTTCTTCTAGTATTTGGTCTGAAGAGTGAACCACTCAATGTGTTCTAAAATATTCCTTATTCTCAGAGAAATAACTAATTTATTTTTAGTGTTCTTATAGAGCTAACAACTTTTTCTTGTTTTCCATAAGGATGAAGGAATGTGTGGCACACACCACATTGACGTATGGCCCTTGTGGCTGGCACAAGACAAGAACATTCATTATAAATTTATGTTAAAAAACTACCTGCTCAGCTAATTGCAACAATGATATCCAATAAATTGTCTTCCATAAAAATATTCCAATTTCCTCTTGATTTGGAATCCAAGATTTTTCTGAATGGTTTCTTTATTTTCTATCAGCTGAACTTTTGTATATTTAGGCAAGTTGGATTCTTATATTAATGACAAGAAAGTTAGTATTGTGAGCTTTTCATAATTTTATAACCAATATATAAATAGTTCTAGTTCATGAGAATTTTTAGCTATTGTATGCAGGGGCTTTTGAGTCATATAGCTAACCCCTCCCAGATTTGCTGCTTTTATACAGATGTATTCAGAAAAAAGAGTTGATATTAAGTTTGTTTCCATTATGCAGTGCCAAGTGAAAAAAAAAACGACCTTGAAAAAAAAAAAGAAAAAAAAAGTTGACCTGTTTTTTAGCATTTGAAGTTCCCAGTCTAGTGCAGAAGTTAAATGTCTTTGCTTTTCCACTGTGCAATGTAGAGAATGTGGTGGGAACAGAATAGCAAGGCAACTCAGCTGGAAAATATCTCAGATAGATGAAATATTTGTCAAGCAGTTTTCTCATGTGAATATGCCTCTAGTTGGTATATGCCAGTCACTAGAGCATGGCATTTGTTTTATCTTCTGTCCCAAGGATTTATTTTAAAGGAAAAACTGCTGTGTAAGGCATCAGAACTGTGGAGACAACAAAGCAACACAAGTTTAACAAGAGCTCTGTCTTTCATGAGACTAACAGAAAGAGAGTCAAGTTTTAATATCCTCAAAGGTCCTTTATTTTCAGATAAGAATTTTATAACAAAGGAACCTTAAGGCAGGTTCCCTTTCTTCTTCTCTGTTAGACTCATATTCATTATTGCCAACAAGGCATCATTTTGCATTTTTTAAAGATGCATACATCAAATATGATATTGCTGAATTTAAAATGAATAACAACAACTATAATATCAAAAAACATGTTTTCCCCAGATGTGCTGATGTCTCAATAGAATCTTTATGCAGAAAAGGAAACAAGGCACATATAAGTGTTTATCAGCTTTGCAGCTTACAAAACCAATGTCCTGAACAAAGACAGCAACATATCCAGTGGGTGTTATCTGATCAAAAACATTCCACATGTACAAATCAAAGCTAGGGGGGGAAAAGAGCCGTATCAAGATGAGATAGCAGAGAAAGCAGCCACATTAAGAAAGAGTCTACTATTTAAACAGTTAGTCTTTAAAAAAAGGCAAAATGAGAGCTAAACGAATCCCCCCTCAGGGTTCATGTTCTCGCAAATGGGTTTCTGAATTGGATAAAGATACATAATGATTCTGTTTTCCGGCATTATGTGGACACTAACCCCTCTGCAGGGTATATTTGAAGGTGTATGTGGACAAAAAAGAGAGAGTTAAGCCCAAAAAGGCATGCAGGCAGCAACTGGATTCAATTAATATTACAATTAGTGTTACAAAAGGAAATAATATTAACATTATGAAAAGAAAGGGCCCTGTGGTACGTTAATGCATAATACCTGCACCATCCTAATTTACTGCTGACCCACATTGAGTAAAACCAGCATCTGTCTATTACTCATCTCCTGGATGAGGCAGTAAAGCAATGCAAAAGAGAAGGAGGGGGGGGGGGGTCTTTGCTATGTACTGATAAAATTCCTATGGAAAAGTTGCCATATTACTGGCACTGTCCTCTGCAAAATGACCATCCTGGAGATTTTTTCAGTTCTTATTTGTAAGTTATTTGTGCCTCTGACCATAAGGGCTCAATAAATAGTTCAGTCAGTACTGAAACTGAAGAAGCTGGCTCATTTGCCTATCCTCTTTGACTTACTTTCATGCCTAAGGTGTGAATTCCTCATGAAGATTTTCCCAAGAGACACATATATATGAACTCTCTCCCACCTGTGTTCTCAGGGGTCCAAAGGATATCAGATTATGCTAATGTCCCACCACCACCCTAGCAACATATTTAGATGTTTTGTTATCTATTTCAATATAATATGTGGGTATTTGACAGCCTTTTTGTTGCATACTCATTTTTGAGATTCAAATTTTTAAGGTTTTATATTAAAGCATTCAATCCTGAAAATACATTTACAGACAAATAAAAAGTTGCTCTTAACTTTAAAAAAAAAAAATCTATTATCACATGACTACTGAATTTGGGGCCTTTAAAATAAAAATAAATAGAATTCTTGAAAGTTTTTGTTTAAAATAAAAAACAACATTAGTGTAGCCAACACCAAGATAGTTCCCACATTTCACTTACCAAAAGAATCTTCCAAGAGCTGTTTCTAAGTAAAAAAAACACTTTCTGGGAGGATGAAGAGGGAAAAACCAATAAATGTGGGAGCTGAAATTAGCCCTGAGTAGGTCTTATTTAGTCCTACTTCTTTCATTTCTACAATATCATTTTGCTTTATGTTTTAAGAGAGTAATAATTAGTAATCTGTTGATGAACTTAAAGAGAGGAGTGGAAATGCTATTGATACTATTCCATCAAATATGCTGGGAAGACCAAAAGGCTTGGATAGATCACCATACTGAACTCATCCATGGTTTCAAGTGCGATAGAAATCACCTATTTACTTGGGAAAATATGAGGGATTGTTATTTATTGGTATTTGATTTGGAGGTTCAGTATCCTGATCAGCTTCAGAACATAAATTATTCCTCCACAAATGGTATAGAAGAGCCAAGGCAATGGTCAACACCTTGCATTGGAAATTGTAATGAATGGGTGGGTTTGAACACACATTGTGCAAATCAAGGTGTATCTGAAAAAACCTCTTTCAACCTGCAGGCTTCTCTTTACAATATAATTACCTTTCTAAAGCAAAGTAGCTTGTGTTTTAAGCAGGTATCTATGTTAGAAAGGAGTTGTCAGAGGCATAGTAAGGCAGTGTGGAATCACGTAGACATCTCTACACAGATGCCACCAACATAGGACTGAGACACTGGAGATGACAAGTAAGTCCATGGGAATCTCCTTTTTACATCTATTTCTTTAGATAGGCACCAGATGATGGCAAACAGACTGAACCAAAATCACAATTAAGCAATCACATACCCTAAACCTCATCCTGTGTTTACTAATGCTTTACGAACTTAACACCAAGTGCCCCCTAGCTCCTGCTTTCAGGACCCCTAGTTTTGGAGTAAGAAGATGAGTGTGGAACTACTCTGAGGTTGTCTGTGCAGGGTGATAATGACACAGACAATCTGTAATACTTAAACTATCGTTTGAGATTCTGTTAAGTAAAAATAACTTTTAAGTGTTTATTCAGCTCAGTGTAACTACATCTCACCACACCACATTTATTCTCCTGCTGGCAAATAGGGGAGGGAAACGTACTTAGAGAGGACAAAAGAGAGGAAAAAGGAGTGATTATTACTGAGATGGACATTCAGTGTGTGACAGGGTAAGGGAAGGAGGTACCAGTCCTGGACTTTTATACTCCATCACAAATTATTCTGCCTTGTTTGCTGCCCATGACACTGCAATGCCACTGATCTGGAATCCTTCACCCCAGACCTCCAGGAGATTGGGGACTTGTATCTTCTTCAAAAGTCTGGCTCATGACAATTCCTCCTTCAGCCTGCTCCCATCTGAAATTGGGCAGGAGTTTTACTTTACAAAAAACATTTGAAAGATTTTGTTTCTAACATCACCTCTTACTTGCCTTTGTTCTCTAATACAATGTAAAGCACGGGTACCTTGGCATTTTAAAAGACAATTTGCAGAGGACCATGTCGTTCTGATGCTACCTTCCCTTTGCAGGCACTGTCAGATGCCTCATTTGCTGCAGGTAATGCAGGCAGCACAGCCTACAGCTAAGGTTCCCCCAGCCTCTGCAGTGTTAAGCCTTTGTTTTCAACTGTTTATAACTCTGCCAAATACATTTGTATTAATCTTTTCACTATAAAGTAGGTTCCGTTTTATTTTCCTTGCCAGTGATGTCAGATGAGTCGTCTGTTTACATCTGGAAATCTTAATCAGCCCAGTCACCTTTCATAAAAGAACAAAGAAAACTGAGTTTTAGCAAATGAGAAATATGAAGGAAGTATTATAATTGGCATCTCTTGGCTCCCAGAGGCAGCTATTACCTCCTGGTGCAGGTCCTCCCACAGCTGTAACCCCAGCCGACTCTTCTCGAACTTGGCTTGCAGTCAGTGCTGTGATACTCAATAGCTTTGAATCAGTGCTGATGACTGAGATAAGGCAAACTACATGAAATGCCAGGCATTAAAGACAGAACTTCTTTTGCTACGAACGTGCCAAATATTGCTGATGCACCTGTTTTATGTTCAGAGTGGGAAGACGGTCAAAAAGGAAGTGGCCGGCTTTAAAAGAGAAGCAGCACTTTCAGTTTCTGAAAATAGCCCAGATACAGAACTGGGTAATAAGAAATACGTTACTGAGTAAATGCATGTTTGAAACATGCTTGGGCATTTTTTCATCATCACATGCAAGTCGTATATGCGATGTTTTCAACATATAGACTCATTTTCCCTGATCTGGAGCACTTCTTATCTCCATCAACCCCTGGCAGTGTCAGTGTTGCTCGGTGACAGTGGGCAAAGGTTTGTGAGAAAGCCTGCAGTGAAATCCATTATATGAATTGATTTGTCCTTTCCCCCTGATTTTCACTGCAGTTCTCACACAGATATAATGGGGAACACTCAAGGTGTTAGTGTACATGAGTTAACATCCTCTGGCACACAGATTTTCTAAATTTTAAGGTGATTTTTCTAGGAGGCATATTAATTTCCTCAGTACTCAACAGGAACGCTGGCTGAAACTGCACTGCAGGCAGGGAAATTATAACAGGTCAGAAACTTGTAGGAGCATTGGAGAGTAGAGGAAAATGTTGGTCATTGGTAAAAGAAACCTCCATTAGAACATGAAAGTGTGCAATATCCTAGGATGTCAGGAACGAGGAAAAAAGCACTCGGCATATGACATGTCTGCTCTCATTTGCTGGCTGAATCCAGTTAGATGGTACACAAAAGTGTCTTATAATGAAGTGAACAAAGATTTTCCACACCTACTAGGGTGGTAACCCTGGAGCTATGAAAGAAAAAAAAAAAAAAATCATCTCTTAGAAACCACAGAACACTTGTTAGTACTTTAAAAGATTGCACAAGCCAGGAGAAAAGGTTTTTATGTTGGCTAGTTGAAAGAGACAAGAGAACTTACTAAGAGGTACGGTGTGATTTCTTTTTCTTTTTTTTTTCTTTTTGGTTTGACCGTGAGTCCCTCTAAGCAAAGCAGAATCTTTGCAACCTGGGAGCTTGGTTATGAGGTAAAATAAATAATAAATAAATAAATAAATAATAAAAAAAGCATGGAATATATGGCGCTCATACTTAAAAATCTTGATTCACTCCCACACGTGTATAAAATATCTACACTACACAGTAGTACATAACAGAATTACAGAGTTTTATCTGTAGGTAAATACAGATCTATAAGGTAAATGTGGTGATTCCTCTGCCTTATAAAGCAAAACAGTTGTAAAAAGTTATTATCATGGTGGGTGGACTTTCAAGCTGCTAAGCAGGCAGGTCTCCGAGCCTCCACACAGCACATGGGAATCGTGCGAGGGAGTGATTGTGAAGGGAAAGGACAAACCCCTGGGGAGAGGCCTTGAATCATTAGAGCTGTTGATCCAGCATAACATTCACAGGATAATGTCAGCACCGTGGGACCCGGAGAAGGAAAGGGCTGCTGGTGGTGCCACTCTTCAAGGCACCTATTGAGTTCTGCTAAGAAGTGAGTCCGGAGAATATTAACACACCAAAAAAGTGTGTGTCAAACAATTGCCTCTTGAAAACCTTATTTTTCCCTTTGAGTTAAAATCCTATCCATTTTGGTATGTTAATAAACATTCATTCCACATATGGAATTTAAAAGCAAGAATCTGCTTTCAAAAACACACGTGGCATCTGGACATGCTACATATAGAAAATCAAATAAATAGCTTTGGAGAAAATGTTTAATTTAGAGCAGAGATATGTCTAGTGTTTAGAGCACCAGGTTTCTTTCAGGACTGTCTCGACTCCAGAATTTGCCATCTGAGGATTCCTCTGAAGTTCAGGACTAAGGGCCACACTTAGGATCAATTCCTTTTGAATCACAGAATCCCATAATTGCCTCAATTGGAAAAGACCTTTAAGATCATCAAGTCCAACCATGAACCCAACACTGACAAGTCCCAAACTAACCCATGTCCCTCAGCACTATGTCTACACGACTCTTCAATCCCTCCAGGGATGGGGACTCCACCACTGCCCTGGGCAACCCCTTCCAATGCCTCAGAACCCTTTCAGCAAAGAAATTCTTCCTCAGATTCAATTTAAAAGGAGGATATTTATACTTAAATACTATTCCCTGACAACCTATTTAATTTTCTATAGGTATACAAATATGCCATGACACCAAGAAGACCAGAAGGCATTCATCACCACGCTGTTGGGAGGTGCCTGGCAGTCTGTGGAGAAGGTACAACACATCCCAACCAGTTCAAATTGCCAACTCCTAGCATGCAATTTGTACTAAAAGGATGAATTTACACTTTCAAAGATCTTCTGTGTGCTTGACCTAGCTCCTCAGTTTGTTTCCTTATTGGACAGTGTTTTGTTAAAAGTTGTGAGAAGCTGTCAGAGGTGCAGAAAGGGTTGCAGTGAAATTCTCCCACGTGTACCTCCAGCCCATATCCTCCATTCCTGGTGCTCAGTGGTGTTCCCAGCTTGGCCCTGAATGCTATCTGCCTGTGGTATGCTAGCTAGATAGCTGGACATGTCCTGCCAGACAGCTGGAAATGATTGAAATCTTTTAACTGTGCCCTTGAACAAGGCTTTGAACATGGCTTTTTTGCTAGCATAGACAAAAGGATATATATATGTGTGTGTGTGTGTGTATGTGTGTATGTATGTATGTATTTATATATATATTTAATGATATTTGTATTCTTTGATTTCAGGATACTTTTGAACCTTCTGTAGTACATGCTGAGGTGTGAGACCAAATGAAAGGTGGGCATTTGGGGATGGTAATCACCCGCAGGCAGCATCTCCATCTGGAATCGTAAGGAAATTGCACAAAGAGCCAGATCACCCATCCCTATAAATCAGCCCCTTGATATCAACAGGGTAAGGCTGGCCCACATTATCTAAGAATCCTACTCCAAATTCCCCAGATGTCCAATGACAC
The DNA here is from genome assembly GCF_000700745.2 of Antrostomus carolinensis. Lineage (NCBI taxonomy): Eukaryota > Metazoa > Chordata > Aves > Caprimulgiformes > Caprimulgidae > Antrostomus > Antrostomus carolinensis. Next base: position 41,938 of record NW_010305906.1, read on the forward strand.
TGAGAATCTGAAGTCTGGGACACTCAGGTTTGGACTCAAATTAACCTTTCCCTCGTAGTTTTCTAATTTTAAGATGTGAAGCTCATCTGCTCTACTACCTCCAACCCTCACAGTTGGTTTTTTTTAAGATAGTCATTTGGAAAAGAATAAGCTATCTTTATAGAAATCTGAAATGTTAGAAAGATGTTTAGAGAACTCATATTTAAAATAGAACCATAGTAAAACCAACTATTCTCTTGCTTAAAAAACAGCAACAATCACACTGACATAAAATCACTGTAAGAGTTTTTAATGTAAAATGCTACAATAGCCTAAAAATTTTTTTATCACTTTTGAGAAGCACAGTCTCCTCTGAACCTCGAGAGATTAACAAATGCTGTAAGATTTGCCAACAGCCATGGCTAACTCAGCATATTATCAGGATGAGGTGCTTTTCTTTACAAGCACTTTGTAGCCTGTGTGGAACACACCAACAACTTGCTCTGCCATGGTTTCATGTGCCAGTATGCTGAGTTATTCACTGTCTGCTGACTAGCTGGGTTTGTAGAAGTTATTTCAAATAAATAAGAAAGGGGAGCTGGTGAGGCTGGCACAGGGGGAATGAGGGAAAAGATTTGGTCCACGAAACATGCCAGGGGGCACTTTGCAGATTCTTGTGTTTTGATGTGGTAAACAATCCCAGCTATTACACAGAAGAATAATCTTTAATAAAGATGATAGCTAGTTAATAGCTATGTAGAGTGCAATGGAAGGAAAAGCAGAGTGGAAAAAGCTGACTGTCTGCCTCAGATTATTTATTTCTGGAAGCTACATTATTTTTTATTACCTCTACGTATAAAATTCTTCACACGGAGCAAGTTTAATCCTCCCCAGATCTGTGAACAGTGGTTAGCATCAAGATATTACTCCAGAAAACTCCCGCGACACTGCTTGTTATTCCAACCGGGAAGATTTCTTTACAATTACAGTGCAATGATGGAATTAGCAGGGTCAGAGGAGGTAGCATGAGAGAAGAGAAACAAGCATATGTGACAACCTCCAGGAGATGATTTACATGCACGAAGGAAAATGTTTCCAAAACTTAGAGCCATGTGAGCTTGACAAGCACATAGACAAACGCAGTCCTTTTGAAAGCTGGGTTGCCTTAAACAAAGGGGCAGCCACCAAGCCAGAATAGGGTTTTATTTGCTGGTAAAGGTCAGAAATTAGGGCACTGACAGAAAGATGAACCTGAGATGGTTTCTTTCAGGTTAAGGTCACTCCCAGTCCCAAATTTTGGTCAGTCTCCATGAAGGGAAGAGTTAATAGCTGTAGATGGCACTGGCATTAAATGATGCTGGTACACGTAGCTGCCTCAAGACCTTGACACACTCGCCGCCTCCGGCACAGCCTGCAATGCCATGGCCAGTTTTCCTGAGCTGAAGTCACCATCAGCGGTTGTGTTCAAAGAGGATTGAAGGTTTAGATTGAAAAAAAACAGCTTTCAGGCAGTCTAATCTCATAAAGTATTACAACGTACAAGGGCAGCGAGAGTAGGTGTTCACCTGTCAGTCTGCTGCATCGAAGACAAGAGCCTATCTCCACTCTCCCATGCACTGACTTAAAAAAAAAGAAAAAACACATAGGGGAAAAAAAAAAAAAAAAAAAACAACATCTTTGCTACAGAGACATTTTTAACAAGTATTCCAGAAAGAGCACCAGCTATCAAAAAGGCTGCCAGGACCAGAAGGAGCCATCAATCGAACAAGTTTACATTTCAAAGTTTTTTGAGAACAGTGAAAATGTCTTTACCCTCCTTGATGGGAAAACTGCAGTGCTATAGGAAAGTAGCTATTTGCTGCTTCTTACTAAAACACATTTCTCTGAAGTGGCCCTTTAACCCTGGGAAGGGTGCTAGAATATATAGACACACACACACACACACACACACACATATAGATATATATATATATATTAAGTAGCTCTCCTGAGAGTTCTGCTCGGAGCTGCTTTAAGACTGTGGAGTCGTTCTGCTCTCTTTTCCCTTTGTATATGCCATTGTTCAGCTCCAGAGTTTCTCTCTGATATTACAGATGAATTGGTTAATTTTTTAAAACCCTTTCCTGATAGTATTTAAGAGACGGCAGAATGCATCTGTCTAATTTTGACATTTATCAGATAATTCAGTCAAGTTCCCTCATGTAACACAGCTTTGTTCCCCTGAAAAGAACCTGCTGCAAACAAAAGGCCATAGTGTATTGTACAGCATCGCTGCTCCTCGATGTTTCAAAATTAAACTACTAAGCCTCCCTGGCCCTGTGAAACCTGGAAGAGAACAAAAAAAAAAAAAAAAAGAAAAACTGGAGTGACTCTTAAAAAGCTGCATTTTCAGTGACTCTTAACAAGCTGCATTTTCTGTTTCTGTGCTCCTTATTTCATCTCTGCACTTGATTTTTCTGACTCATTTGAAAATGATTAGGCAGCTCAAATAATTGTTTCCTGGGTATATTAGCGGCACTATAATTGTCATGTTTAGAGCTAAAGTTGGTAAAGAATGTAGTCTGCTCTGGAATATTCTAACTTCCAGTATACAACAGCTCACGGATAAATATTTTGAAACTTTTATTACTAGTTTCGCTCCCAATTTTTTCTTTGTTTCTTTGACAGGACCCCATGTGGATTCGGTCTGACACTGTTCTTCATTACCCAACGGCACTGCCTGAACTCTGGATGGAAAGGTTGTCATCTAGCCTTTGGCCAGCATCTTGCAGTCACTACCATACACTGGCTGTTGTATACTCACCTCTTCTGGGTGGGAAAGGTAAATGACAGACCTTCACTTCTTTGTAGACGTGGAAAAAAACAAATGCCATCTACCGCGATATATAATTTATGTGAGCCCAGTCACAGCCTCAGACTGACTTATTGAAATAAATTATACTTGGTATAATTCATTTGGGGGGGGTGGGGGGGTGTATCAGTTACCATGCCAACACTCTTTGTAAATACCATTGGTTCTCAATGAACTCCTTTTGACCCGCTGGTCTGAGGTTGTTCCCGTGTGGTGTACATAATTCTCTCAACACTGGTCCATTACTTCTGCTCAGGGTTGGGGGTCAAGCCTGTAGTGTAAAGTCAAAGAGAATTAGCAGCCCTATCAATAACCAGCTGCAGGACTGCAACCCAAATGATAGACCAGAAAAATCCAAGGAAAGATGAATAAAAAGTGGAGGAACATGAGTGTATATTCTATAGTTTGAGCAGCTGCTGTGGACTATCAACATCATCAGGAGACCTCAGCGTATTAGCATAAATTCAAATGAAAAATGCACAGTGCTATTCAGAGACTCATTAATTTGCAATGGGTGCAGCGCTCGTGACATATTAGTGAAAAATTCAAATGTCTTTGTAGCATCGTGAGTTTAGTTGCGGGACCTAAGTTGCTAAAATGAAAACGTGTGCAATTTTTTTAGCAGTTTATTAAATTATGAAGTGTGATGACTATATCTGTGCATCTTTTTAAGCAGATGAGGTCCAGCGTGCACCAGTACCAAATTGCATGGTTTGTGTTGAAATCTCCCTGTCAGACAAATTTCAAGCAGCAGCCGGAATCCAGGCAATGAGCTCGGGGCTGCAGGATACGGGCTGATATCTCCCCCTTCTGGGTAAATCGCATTGCCACTGAGAGAGAAGGAAAATAAGGTTGTCTCCTGGCTTGTGCTTTTGTTAACGCTTGCCTTTTCTACCACTTTAGTCACCGATTTTGTTGTACGCTTAGAGAAATCAGAGAGAGCAGCAATAATATAATTCAGTATGATTATGTGCTTCCTCGGTCATTCCCTGTTCACTCTCGTAGCCTATGCATGTAGGATAATGTACATCTATAAATTATGGAAAACCTTAATTATGAGTATCTTGTCTCAAGCAGTAGCTTTGTTTATCTGTATAAGGAGAGAGAAAATTTACATTTTTATATGAAGAACAACCTGCCCATAGTATTCTTTCATAACATTTAGCCCAAGCTTGCAATTATAGCATACGACAACTGAAATACACAGCTTAGTGTGTATATATATATATATAAAATGTATTCTTAGTGCCTTGACTCTGCCCTGTGTGTGCAGCTCTGACATACTGCTATATCCTTCCAACCTCGATGAACACTACAAGCTCCACCTTATCTTTCTGCTTCCTCTTGGACCTCCAACTATATCATTGCCCGGCCATGAGTTTACATGTTTTTCTGTCCACCTGGCTGTCACATCTAGTGTGGGTTTCCTCTACCAGGAAAATATACTGTAAGATAATTGCTAGTACTTTTTTTGAGGAATGAAAACCTTAGTTTTAAAGTGCAGGAGCCACAATACCTAGCAAGTAAAAAATAGCTTACATTTTCAAAAGCACTAGTGATTTTAGCTGTATAAATACTGAAAAATTTTGAAGCAACTTGCTTTTTAAAGACAGCGAAATCAGCTGCCAGTTGCATGTCCAAAACCATTAGTTGCTTTTTGAACATTTGGGTGTCTCTGTAAAACACAATAATATTTTATATATACACCAGTCATTAGGTAGCACAATAATAAGTGCCTTAATAAGGTTTTCAGCATCTCCCAGCATATGTCACGCCTTGGATTGAAAGCAACGCCATTTCTCACTCTGGCTTCTCATCTGTGTCATGCCACCTGCCATGTAGGATATGGTATGTCACAGCTTAAAGAAAAAAAAAGGAAAAAAAAAAAGAAAAAGAAAAAACAGAAAAGAAAAGGATGTCATGCTTTTTGCACCCGTGTGAGGAATGTCATATTCCTTTGTGCACCCCAGGGTTTGGATAACCATGGTGCTTGCCAGCTGACCTGGGCTGCCAGTGAGCTAAGTGTATGTAGAAACTGCTCTTCTCTCTTCACAAAGGGAAGAAAAGCACATCACCAAACTAAGAGTATAAACCACTATAAACTGGCTTAAAGCTACAGTTTCCAAGTTACACAAACAGATTAGGAAGCTCGTCTGTTCTTGACTTACACCCCCTCCAAAGTCTTTCCAGGTAGGCATCTGGGGTAAGACCATAAAAACTCTGCGTGAGCCTCCTGTTAAAGTCTGTTGAAGCTTCATGACACACTAACATCATTTATTTTTGTTAACCTTGCCTAAATCTGACATGAACCTCCACATCACTTCAGCTGCAGACAGAAGGAAGGAGTTTGAGAAGGAGAAGGGAAATGCAGTGGCAAGGTACAACGCAAGCAAAGGGTGCGTCTGGGTGTGCAGACATCAGGATGGGCTCAGGGCCACCCCATTCCTTCCTTCTCCAGGTTTCAGCCGTGGGAAACGGTAAAAATCTGGATCGACAGTCAAGACTGGACCTACAGTTATTTTAGACACAGAAGGGCAAACATTCAGTCACAGAGGCTGCTCCAGGGGATTGCAAGGAAAGAAAAGTCAAGAGCGAGCAGAGCCATGTCTCCATGGCCCCAGCTGATGGAGGAGCACAGCAACCACCCCCTGACTCTCAGTTCCCCTTCACCACTAAAATCCCAGTGTTAAGCAACACAGCCTGTCAAATATTTCACGTACGGGGTCCCTGTCCTGGGTAGAGCTGACAGGGCAGCGGAAGGTCCCTCTCCAGCAGAGAAACTCTTTGGTGGCCTTCAGCTGGCTCCAGCTCTCCAGTGTTTTCTTCCCTCCTCTCTGTCCAGGATAAGATTGGAGCAAACAGTGTAGTGCCATGGGTGATTGCTTAATGTGATTGTTGATGCCAGCAGGACCCTCAAACTTAAATGAGAGCCAAGGGATCAGAGGAGCCTGTAAATGAATGAGTTGCCCTTCTCCTCCTACCACCCACATCAAAAGTGCTGAGCAGGAGCTCAATGCAGCTGAGGATTCAGACCATTAGCTAAATGTCACTTACACCGACTTCTGTGGAGAGATGAAATTTTATTTTGTGTGTATCATTCAAAAGCCCAGTTAAATGACATAGGGCACAGGGTGGGTTTTTTTAAGAAAATACTCTCTATTTTTTATGAGGAAAAACTTTCCTTCATTAGCAGTCAACACTGGACAACAGGGTTTGGTTTATAATTGCTTAGTCTCTGCAACCAGTTGCAGAGGTTTCTGTAAATATATGACAAGTGCACGTCAGGTTTAGGCATCAATGTAGAAACCATTTTGTATCAGACCAAGAACTTAGGCAAAATAAAAACTTCATTCCATGAAGTTGTTTTCTGTTACTGCAACAGGCAGTGTCTTACTATTCTTTCAGAAAAAAAATATTTTTTTTTCATTTGTTTTTTTGGTTTTTTTTCACATCACATGACTCAAGAGGCAAGCCATTTCATTTTCAGGGGAGATGTTGGTTTCAGGAAAGTGTTCCATGAAGAGGTACCTTGTCATAGATGTGGCTGTCTGGCTAGCGACAGGACTCAAACAGGGGAATGTCCCATCTTAAAATCCTATAAAATTATTATTACCTACAGAAGAATCCCAGTAGAGGGAGTTTGATAAGACAAATGGAAAATTAGATTGTGCCTACAAGCTGGCAGAACCAGTCATCTTCCCTCCAAAAAATGTAGTCAGTGGGAAAAACTCTGGTCTAAGCTACACCAGTGAAAATGCAATAGGTCTACTGGCTCCAGAAGTAAAACTTGGTCCAAAGTGATTAGGAAGAAGGAGGTGACAATATTATTAAGCTTATGACACTGTTTGTGTTAACATCATTTTTTTTTTTTTTTTTGTGCAGAACATGTTTGTATTTCAATTGGCAAAGTATTTACAATGAGACTAGATATACTCACCACCAAGGGCAATTAATTCAGGGTTATAAAGCTTGTGTTTCAGAACAGGCATGAATAATTCAGCGTTAGGTTGTTTAAGTGTGTTTTGTAAAATAGAGCTGCAGCTTTTGTTTTTCTTGAAAGCTTCTGGAAAAAAATAAAAAAAACAAAGTGATTTTTGTTTTTTTCTTTTTTTTCTTCACCCCTGGGGAGAGCAGTGGCCTTTTGGTGTTCTACGTTGACCTGCATTCCTTGCTTGTTTCCCACTAACTTGAAGAAAATACAACTTAAAATGGGAGGTTTGCATGTACAGAGTAAGGAGTACAGCACTAGCCCTGGGTATCAAAGCCTATCAAACAGGCTGCAGTGCTTCAGTCTGCTTTAATCATTTACCAGCCTTGCCAGATTGTGAACTTTTATGATGCTGATAATTTAAGAATTATCATTAAAATTCACATTCATCACTCAGTCTTCACAAACTTCACTCACATCAACAACAACAACAAAAAAAAATAATAATTCCCCACACCAAAATCAAAATAACATCATCACAACACCAGTGAGAAACACTGCCACTGTCTTCAAGACTTTTTGTGGCCTGTTATTTTTTTTTTTTTTCAGACTGAAAGACAAAATAGCTGTAAATTTTAAAGTATTTTTTTTCTTAGGAAATATCTTGACCTTGGAGAGCCCCCCAAATCTTTGAGCCCCATCACCTGTCCTGCTGTAAGTTAAGTCCAAAAGCCCAGAAATGCAGTATTTGCTTTTGAGTGCAAGACTAACCTGATAAATGACTTTACAGAGCCAAGGGGAAGGTGTCTGTGAGGTGTCTCTCCATCTCTGCTTCAATCATGTCACATTACCATCGTGCTACTCCATGAGCTATACATCTAAACCAAAAAAATAAGTCTGGGTAACTGCTGGCTGCTGGCTGAGTTTTGCCCCAAAATGTTCTTTATCATCTAGACTCAAGAGATAGCAAAAAAGGAGGAGTTTTTTCACAGCCTTTGTAAACTGTTGCTATAGTTCAACACACGTACAAATTTCTTTACAGTTCCTGTTAGCGGCTGGCTGGGCAGGGCTGTGTCAGGGGAGAAGCTGAGACCTTTGTTATGGTTCCATCATGTTCTTTAGAACTTCCATATTTGAAGACCCTTATTGAGGTGTATTATAAATTAAAAAGTATCAGAGAGAGAGAAACAATATGCCTGAGAGGTATGAACTGCCTCGGTGAAGTATTAAGGCATTAGCTCAGATAATCAATGTTCCTAACATAAACCTTGTTGGACTTGGCAGAGCTTGGGTAAGTTGAGAGTCCTAACAAAAATCTTCTTACCCAGCAGGGCACGCGTAGAAAATCACTCCAGTCTTGGTAAGTATTGTGTGCTGCAGGGCAAGCCACCTCAAATGGTTAATATGGGAGACAGCCTTGGGTTTTTTTTACTATCTGCCTAAAATCTTTTCAAAGGATGAAACCTCATGGTACCTATATGGTAGTTGAGTTGAGTCTTTTCAGGCTAGGTCAATAACCAGTAGGTAGCTAGCTGGAGATAACCTCTGTATCTATCCAGACCTCCACAGCCAGAAAAAGAATGATTCATGGTGCACCCAAAATGCTGAATTTTCATACTTTTCTGCTCAAACTCCTTTATGCAAGTAAGCCTCAAGACTTCTGAGAAGGAAGGAGAGAGTGTGTGCACATCTCCTCTACTGTCACACAGACTGTTTCATGCTGACCTACACCTTTTCCTGGGGCACAGCCCAGGAAGATTATAGAGAAGTATTGAACTTGGCAACACAAGTTTTTCAAGATGGTCTTTCATGTTTCTAAATAAGATACCACGGCAGTAGACAGGGAAAACTCCATGTCAGTTTTTCCCCATGGGAAAGGATTAATTGCAAAGTCAATCTTGAATATTTGCAGTGAGTTGTGTGGTTTATACAGACTGTCTTCAAGGTTAGAGTGATTAAAAATTATGACTTAAAGGGAAAAAAAAAATATGTGTGCCCCAAATCAGCATTTATCTTCAGAAAAAATACATTTTTTAATTGTTACCTCTACAGTATTTGTTATAAGGTTGATTTATTGTTTTCCCTAGAGTGACAAATCTCAAACAAATGCTTGTATGCTATAGTGTATGGCAGTGTATATAGATTTTTTTTTCTAGTTAGCATTCTATGTTTCTCTTAGTTCCTGCTTCAGCACAAGAGTGGCTGAGTAAAATGTCCAGAGCTTGTGCATCTTAGGATCTGTGGCTTAAAAGAGGGATACACCAAGTGCTGGGAGAGTGTGGGAAGGAAACAAATTGACAAACAGCCAATGGGAAACAGAGAAGAAGGCATTTTTACTGCACTATGTTTACAATTTGTACTTTCTCAGATCCTAAAAAATCTGCTGTTTTGCCTACATGTCTGCAAGACATTATAGTTCCACTCAGTAAAAAACCCATGCATGTCAGTTATTAAAGTAATAGCTTCCCCAAGCTAACGTGTGTGAAATCCAGGTTTAGAATTGCCTGTAAATTCTGGGAAAAAAAATGAAGATTTAATGAAAGGATCTTCTGATTACTGAACTTGAATGGTGAATTTACAGTCTTCCCCTTCTTGCTGCTTTTATTTCTGCATGACTCTATTTTGTCTTTTAAAGGTGCATTAAAGGTCTCTAATATGACAGTGAGCTAACAAAAAAAAAGGGATTGTATATACACATGTGTGACTGTCCTGCATCCACTTCTGGAGTTTCAAGAACATCTGACCTATAGAGCAGCCAGGAAATTGCAGCAGAGGCCGTTCAAGATATTCCTGGGTACACGCGGAAGAAGGGGGGAAATAACATTGACATACAAAAAAATCTTCCTTTTTTTCCTCTTTCTTTTGCCAGTGAGGAATGGTGTTAGTTTATGTTGTGTGGCTGCAGAGAGGTTATGTGTTAGTGGTGCTCTCCAAACCGCACAAGCTCTTTGAGGATCACAGACCATCACAGGTCCATCACTGGGGACACGCAGACAGGTTCAAACAGTAGCATTCTTTCTTTCTCACGTTTTTTAGATTTATTTATTTTTAACATTATAATAACTTCAGGTCCAAGCTTTAATGGCTACAAAATGCATTCAGAAAACTTAATTTACATCTGGCACAATTTCCAAAATGGCATTTGTTAGTGATTAATAAATTATGTATTAGATATGTTTGAAAATACTGACCCAGGGCTTCCTTAGAGCCCTTTTATTATGTGATAGCTTGTTTTCATCTATCTTACAGTAATCTTCTCAATGTTTCTTTCACTAACATGACCATTACCTTTGTTTTCATTGTACCTCCACATTATATTAATTAATTGCTGTTGTTCTTTACCTGTCATTTGCTGTTAAGAAATTCCTCTATGCTTTTCAGTGTGGCAGAATTGTCAGAAATGCTGCGTATTTGGTTTGCTATTGTCTTGTTTGATGAATATTAAACTCCTAGACATTTTGTGATATTGCATTTCTCATTCTGTAAAACGTACACAGTGAAAGAAGTCATGTGAGAAAAAAAAGACTATATTTACAATACCTCCGATAACAAACCTAGTACAGAGCTCACACTGGAGCCAATCTAAACATTACAACGCTTAACAACTGAGCCACAAAACATAATCAGCCCAAAGTACAGTGCATTGTGAAATGCTTAGAATATTTACCATTATTTGTAATCCTGCTGCTACCAGCTGAAGTACTGCCGAAGATATTGAAATGTTATTGATTTCTGAAAAAAAAAGTTTCATAAAATAAATTTAAGGAGGTAACCTTATCTTCAGTTTAATAAAATTAGTCATACCTATCAATTTTCAGTTAACAAGTAGTGATAAATCTAACTGTTAAAGATACTGGGAGACTAGATTACTTTCTTCCTAGGTTTGGTCTACATATTATTTTTTTAAAGACCCAAAAGTATGAGTCTACAAGTGGTTAGCCAGAAGGCAAGTTTGGGTTTGAACTGTAAGCATATCAGCTGTTTCTTGGATGCTACCTATGCCCATAGTCCTATCCTTCATCTCTCTGAGTGCAAAAAGGCTTAATGCTTTCGTGAAGGGCTTCATCACCACAGATCATCTTTGCTTTTGGACTCGAGGCAGGAGGATTATGCTGGTATTGCCAGGCTTTTGGTGGGAAAATTCTCAGTAAGTGATTTTTCACAGTGCTGCATTTGGTTGCACTATCTCAACTGTGTCCAGTCTTTCTGAACAAGCAGATGGTGCACCTTCTTCCACTAGATCAAGGATGGTGAAATTTGCGTTTGCTCACCCAGTGTGAGCAAACATCTCACTAGACGGAGATGACAGTCAGTCTAAATAGCCTCAGGTTCCTTGCCAGGGGTTTGCATGACCTCAGGAGATGTCCAGGATGGAGGTGACCTGGAGACATTGCTTGAACTCCAATTTTGAGAATCCCTGCTCTTTCCCATACCAGGATGTGTGAGCTCTTGGTCCTATGAGACCAGGAGTGGACAGGTTTCACCTTCAGTTACAGGTGAAAGAGACAACCTAGTCTGACCCAAAGATTGAGTGAGTTTAGGGGAGCAACTTTTATTTTTTTAAAGACATTCTAATGCCATGGGTATTTTTTTTATCTGCCTTCTTATCCAATTCTTTTTCTTTTTGATCTTCAAGACTGTACAAAAGTGAGTGCTCTGGAAGAAGACTGTATTTCATGCTCTGACACTAGCTACTCCCTTCAGATGGTTCTTGATGAACAAATTCACAAGGTGATGAAGATAAAGGTTACACAAAGTTTTTAACTTTATACAGAGGCATTGCCTAAAATGGTCAAGTTTTCTCAAAAAGAAAGGTCCTTACTCAGTAGTTCACTAAGCCTAGTTAAGGCATTTTAAATTGGGTGTAGAGAGTTTATCAGTCTTTTTCTTTTTTTCTTTTTTTTTTTTCATGCATTGTGACTGAGGTGCTTTGTTTCAGAGAGAGAAACAGACAGCAGAGAGACACAAAGCTTCCTGAGCTTCTTCTCTATTATATACTGGAGTGCATAATTGTTCAGAGCTGCAAAATAGTCTAGAGGGACATGATTATGCAAATACATTAAACACCTCTTTAAAATCTTCTGAAATTATACTGTATTAGCCACACAATTAAAGGAAAAAAAAAAATCATCTTGTTTGAGAGTGCACAGAAAGAAAAAAAAATGTTTTTCAGAAGGAGAGAATGGAAAAAGATCATGATATAATCCTAAATCCAGGTTACAAGCTGGACTGCTAGATGTCTCATGAGATATAACCCAGTGACAATTGACATTTTGTCCTCTAACCTTACCTCAGCCTTCACACAGTTGTCTGTTCCCCTTGAGCCAAGCAGATCTAAGCTGTCAATTAAAAGATAATGTAAGTTTACTTAGATGTCATGTAATGCTGTTATCCATGTGGAAATACATCAAATGTCCTAGTTTGCTCCAAAGGCTATGGTGCTTAGTAAAAATATTCTCCCATGGGAAGCCTAGGCTTGACAAATGCCTGAGGATTAGTCATAGTCAGCCATCTCTTTGTGATGCAAAATGACATAATCATTGACTTTTTCAAATAGTATTACACTTCTACTTTCTCCAAATAAAGAACCCACTCCCAGGTTTGCAAACAGTTTAGACTGTATAAATTTGTTATTGAATAAAGATGTCTTGCTGAATCTTAGGAACAGAAGAAATACAATATCTCAGAGACTTGCTTAAGTGTTCAATAAATTCAACGATGTCTAAACCGCAGTGTTTTCTTCCAGTATTTGGCATGGTTTGTGTCATACTGCTGCAGCACTAAATAATCAATATCTTAGACCGTTCTCTCCAAAACCATCTTGATCGTAGACCGAAAGCACCAAAATGTTTGCACAACACAGGTTGATATTCGAGTGTATTAACTGTGAACTTTATTTTTATTACTTATCTTAAAGTAGGGAATCTTTAAATTTTTTTTTTTTTTTTAATAAGACCAAAAATTAATTTAAATCCTTATTTTTGCTAAACCTCAACATCCAAAACATATGGAAAAAATTGCCTCTAGGTATTGAAAGTTGTTGCCTTTATCACACTGAGCATCTAAATTCCCAAGGATGATTGATTTAACGAGGTTTGCACATTAAAAATCTTTTTCTTTGTTACAATAGAGGAAATCACAAGAAAGATTAATGCCCTCTGCATGGTGCCACCAAATTAAAATGTCTTTCAAATGTCTTCACTCCAGGAACACTTTGCTATCCAGGCCTGTACTTAGTAAAGCTTTTCTCAGTGTAAAGAATGTATTAGTCATGGCTGATGATGCTGGTATGCTATAACCTAAATACCTGGAATATGCATATATTAGGACAAACTGGGCACTTCAGAAGGCTTTAAAGAAGTGTTCTTTTTTTTAAGGTTGGTATAATGTATTCCATGTTAGAAAAGCATAAATTTACCCAAAGGTATGACATTCAGTCTTGACATATTTTCTTATTTCAGCGGCATTATCTGACATAAAACAGTAACACGCTCCACCATTGCTTCAAAACTTTCTTATGCAGAAACCCTCAGCACTATTTTCCTTGTCTGATATGACGTGTCCCCTCAGCATCTACTGCGTTAATATTACACAAAAACTTTTTTTTATTTCCTCTGCTATTACAATCACAAAGAGTATCACAGAATCACAGACTGGTTTGGGTTGAAAGGGACCTTAAAGATCATCCAGTCCCAACCCCCCTGCCAGCAGCAGGGACACCTTCCACTAGACCAGGTTGCTCAAAGCCTCATCCAACCTGGCCTTCAACACTTCCAGGGAGGAGCAGCCACAGCTTCTCTGGCCAACCTGGGCCACTGTCTCACCACCCTCACACCAAAGAGTTTCTTCCTCAGACCTCATCTCAATCTCCCCTCTTCCACTTTCAAGCCATCACCCCTTGTTCTGTCACTACCTGCCCTTGTCCAAAGTCCTTCCCCAGCTTTCTTGTAGCCCCTTCAGGTACTGGAAGGCCACTGGAAGGTCTCCCTGGAGCCTTCTCTTCTCCAGGCTGAACAGCCCCAACTCTCTCAGCCTGTCCTCACAGCAGAGCTGCTCCAGCCCTTGCATCATCCTGGTTGCCTCCTCTGGACTGGCTCCAGTAGGTCCATGTCCTTCTTATGTTGGGTGCCCCAGAACTGGAGGCAGCACTGCAGGTGGGGTCAGATCTGACATAGATGGGTGAAGGAGGCATTCATGCAATACATAACATGACCATGGCCTTGGGGCTGCACAATCATCTCAGGTATAGTATAGGGTTTGTGCTTGCTCCTGCAAATCTAACCAACAGGTCAACAGGAATCAGCCTGACACCACAAATTCAGTCCATGTTTCATCCACAGAAAATAACAAGAGAACTTTCACAAGGACTTTATCTATAATTACAATGAGGATGCAAGACAGAGAGAATAAATACAGTCTTGATGCAAGACAGGGAGAATAAAGAGTGAAAATGTAGACCTGAGCTCAACAAATGGGCAAAAGCAAATGTCACAAGAAGATTCCAAGCTGAACAGTGTTGGAAAGTGAAATATCAGAAAAGCAGCTTTGAAATTGAGTATGCTTTCAACAACAAATACAGTTCTTCAGACAATACATGAAAATTGGGCGAGCGCTGCCATCTACTATAATTACTAAAACTCATTCGTTATTTCTAGTTTAGCAATATGTCATGAGTTCCACCCAGGCAATTTCCCATTATCCTTCATATTCTACAAACGTATAGTAAGAGACAGCACCTGTCATGACAAACCTTAAATGTACAAGGTAAAAGATAGGAGAAAACATGGAAATGAATCAGAGAGACAAGTGATTAATTTTTTTTTTAAATAATTGAAGTGATTTTGAAACCTTTCACATTTGTTAACAATACCCTTAATGTCTGACCCAAGGACAAATGAAAAGTCTGTTATACAGACAAATATTTAGTAAACAGGTTCTAAGTCACTGTCTGGAGCCTTCAACAAAGGCTTTCATGTACCATGAAAGACACTGACCATGAGGCAAGGCTTTAGTGTTACTGTCATATCCCTGATACCTTTTCTTAATGGGTTTACAAAAGGCAGGTCCTGCCTGACTAACCTGATCTCCTTCTATGACAAGGTAACCTGCTTAGTAGACGAGGGAAAGGCTGTGGATGTGGTGTACCTGGACTTCAGTAAAGCCTTTGACACCATTTCCCACAGTATTCTCCTGGAGAAACTGGCTGTCAACAGCTTGCACAGGCAAACTCTCTGCTGGGTTAAAGACTGGCTGGATGGCCATGCGCAAAGAGTGGTGATGAACGGAGCTAAAGCCAGCTGGGGGTCGGTCACCAGTGGTGTTCCCCAGGGATCAGTGTTGGGGCCAGTCCTGTTTAACATCTTTATCAGTGAACTGGATGAAGGGATGGAGTGCACCCTCAGTAAAGTCTCAGATGACACCAAGCTGGGTGGGAGTGTTGATTTGCCTGAGGGTAGGAAGGATCTGCAGAGGGACCTGTACAGACTGGTTCAATGGGCTGAGGCCAATTGTATGAGGTTCAACAAGGCCAGGTGCCAGGTCCTGCACTTGGATCACAACAACCCCACTCAATGCAACAGGCTTGGGGAGGAATGGCTGGAGAGCTGCCCTGCAGAAAAGAATGTGGGGTGTTGGTTGACAGCAGCTGAACATGAGTCATCAGAGTGAACAGGTGGACAAAAAGGCCAATGACATCCTGGCCCGAATCAGAAACACTGTGGCCAGCAGGACCAGGGAAGTCATCCTGCCACTCTACTCAGCTTTGGTGTAGCTACACCTTGAATACTGTGTCCAGTTTTTGGCTCCTTATTACAAGAAGGACATAGAGATGCCAGAGCATGTCCAGAGAAGGGCAACGGAGCTGGGGAAGGGTCTGGAGTACAAGTGTGCTGAGTTCCCAGCTGAGGGAACTGGGGTTGTTGAGCCTGGAGAAAAGGAGGCTGAAAGGAGACCTAATTGCTGTCTACAGCTCCCTGAAAGGAGGTTGTAGAGAGGCTGGGGGGGGGCCTTTTTTCCAGAAAAACAATGGAAGAAC
>NW_010305906.1:57862-59390 GCF_000700745.2 Antrostomus carolinensis
GGTTAAAAGATGGGTAGATGGGGTGCTCAGGGATATGGTTTAGTAGTGGACAGGTACAGTTGGACTCGATGATCTCAGAGGTCTTTTCCAACCAAGCAATTATACATTTCTATGATTCTATGATTAATACTTTACAATTCTATTCCAGGCAGGTTTTTCTTAAAACAAAGAAGACATGGGAAAATTACAGTTGGTCTCAGAGGGATGGGATGGACAGATACGTGCTGTCCCATCTATTTCATTGTATCTCAGTAGAAAAAAATCTTTGGAATAATGGTTTCTGTTCCTAGGATCTACATTAAAAGAGATATAAAATTTCATACTTGAAAATAAAAAATATTTAAAGGATGCAATGAAAACAAGAGATAAACCCATAATGTTGTACAATCAATTACATTTAGCTGATAAATGTCAATTATGAACACCTAAAAAAGGGTCAAAACAGAGAAGACTGTTGATGTCAAGCAATAAGCTACTTTGCAAGCATAATTAAGGAGAATTCTGGATTTTCAGTACCCTTGTTTTCTGAGCAGCAGGGAGAAATATTTGAAGGGCTAAAACCAGCAAAAATTTTGTTCTGCTCATTACAGTGGTGCAGGAATGACCATCTTGTGGCTCTTCTACCAGCTCCCTGACAAAACCAGAAAAAACTTGTGCAATATAGAAAACACTGGATCATCTGCCTTGTCTACCTGGGTTGGGAAAAAGAAAAGAAAATGAGGAGCAGGAATAACTTGTGCATTTTTCCTCCTCCCTCTGTGCAAGAGAAATGAATATGTTCTGGGGAGTGTGATCATCCTATAAGGAAAGTGAAAGTTCAGCAGAGACTGGAGCATGTGGAGATGGGAGGATGGTAACCCAGCAGGACATTAGAGTAAGGAGGAGAGGGAAGGAGGATACATGGGTGGGAGAGGGGTGAACACAAGGTGAAGAGATGGGGTGTTGGTGTCAACCAATGTGTGATGGGACATGACTTAGGGCAGAGGTGTAGAAGAAGGAGTGGGGATTTGGTCTCTGTCAAAGGGGAGTGACAGAAGCAGAGACTTTCATTCACCAACTCTGTAAATGTAATAAAACAGTGGATTATCCAGGTCCAAATTCATTGTGACACAGCCACAGAGAAGATGGATTGGTTGCACACAGGATCCTTTAAGTTTAATTAAATTAAGTGCAAGCATGTTTCTTCCAGGGACAGCACTGTGGTGCAGACTATTTTGGGCATCACCAGATTTGATGAACCTTGAGTCAGCCACAGAAACCACCTGTGAGAGGCCATATAAGCCCTGACTCCTCTGCACTGTGCTATCCTGCAGCAAGACCCTCCCCATCATCACATTTGCTTTACTCACCTTTCCTGGACCTGCAGAAGGGAACGACGGAAATAATTCCAATAAAACAGCCTGGAACCTAAGTGCATGGATAGGGTGGGTGGGAGGCAGCAAACAGCCCTTGAGCAGCTTGAAGCACCACATTCTCACTTCTAACCACAGAAATGGGGTAGGTTTTCCTGGGACCCACCTCAGCAGGA
>NW_010305906.1:59407-59962 GCF_000700745.2 Antrostomus carolinensis
CCCTTCTACAAAACTGATTTAAAGAATGTGAGCTCATTTTTTTTCCCCCAAAGACACAAGCCATAATTCTGCTGATATATCAATCATGGGGGAATATTTGGCATCAATTTCTTCAAAAATGCCCCCCAGTAGGCAGTGAGAAGTGTTCTATTTTCAATTCTAACATCAATGAAAGGAAATTGTGGACATGATTCATCAGATGACTTTTCAGCTGTGTTTTCTATACCACTGAAATATTTTCTGTTCCCTTGGACATCTTTAACCTCTCCTTCAACTGGATGTACTCCTACCCTTGCAATGCATGTATAGCCATGAAGCCACTTCATTCACCTCAATCTTTAACAAATGATTTCTGGGGTTTTAATATTCCGTTGTTTCAAAATAACCTAAAAACTTCTACAGTGATGTTTTAACCATACATTTAGTTCATATACAACTGAGATTAATAAAAATTCCTGAGCTGGTAGAGTCTATTCATTCTGGCTGCAATTCCTCAGTACCTGTTAGCTCTTCTCTTCCTCCTGGAAGTACCTGTTAGCTCTTCTCTTCCTCCTC
>NW_010305906.1:59993-62587 GCF_000700745.2 Antrostomus carolinensis
TCTAGCATTTTTTTTAGTATACGAAGCAAGTTTTTTATTATTTCCCACCTAAAGCACACTTCCAATTTTTACGACGTTAGATTTTTAGTAACCTCTTGCACGTCTATCACATCTGCAGAATCAAACTGTGTACTCAGTAGTCTGACAAACTCTTTTATTTCTTTTTCTGTCTGCCTGTCTCACTTATTCTCTTTATTCTCCCAACATTTGTTCGAATCAGTAGATATTAGTGAGCACTTCAAAAATTGGAAAATTGGCTCATCAACATTAGACTATCTACAAATTCCTCTGGTTTTTTACCCTCTCCCTGCCTTACCTGTGTAAAGCTGTGTCACACGCAATTTATATTTTCAGGTCGTAGGTTCTCGAGCTTTATGACAGCTCTGCTGTTAGTAACTGTTGTCTTTCTTACTTTATGAAAAGTATTTACCAGATGAAGTGCTTCCAAACTAAGTCGTGTCAGAACAATGCAACTTTTTTTATTGCACTCCTCTGATGGCACTCCCGGAGAAGAACCATTTCTGTTTTCCCTATATATCTTCTTTAAGTCCAGAGAGTTTTAGAGCTGGTGAAGCTGTATTTTTTCCATTTTTCAATCAGAGAAGGAGTAACTTTACCTTTTTCCACTCTTGATCCTATGTGTGCTTCCAAAGTCACTCAAGCAGAGCCCACAGGCATGCAAGCAGCACGTGACAAGCAATGGGCGACATATCTGCTTGTTCGTACTGATGTTTCCATCTAGGAAAGTGCTGCTCATCCTATACTTTCCAGACCAGGAGCCAAGGATCACACTGTGATTTCATCAGCTGGTCCAATATTTGGTCCAGACTTGAACTGAGCCTGCCTGAGCTGGTGTTAATTGGAGTATATTGGGTAGTGAGGACAATCTTGCAAAGGGCACAGTACAATCACTCTGCTACCTGATGTTAGCGTGGGAAGAAAGTCACAAGACTCTCAATATTGGGATTGTTTGTAGAAATGAAAATGCTTCCACTGTTTAGTTTCTAAATTTAATTACCTGGCTTGAGCTGTTACATCCACGAGAGTTGCAGATGAGTGATGCAGAGCACCATGATGCTGGCATGTCAGTGGATGCCACAGAAGGTCTCTACTGTGGAAAGCAGAAGAGGAGCAGCTGTTCCAGATGGGAAACCTGCTCTAAGAGGCAGCTGAGCTCCCATCCCCAGCTGTGGAGGGTCCTGTGCCCCAAAAGGTCTCACCCTGCAGCACCAGCAACCAGGAGAGCACAGCTGGGCAGGGGCAGAGGGGCCGCTGCTGTCACCTCACCCAGTGTCACACCTGGAGCCAGGGAAGATGTTCTAGCAGCTCACATTGCTGGAGGTGGGACCGTGCAGTCCAGCTGCTCACCAGGCTGAGATAGAACTCCTTTCCCTGAGGTCTCTGTTGATGCTACTGCTGCTCAAAACCCTGAACTTCAGAATCTGAATGCGCTATTTATGTGCTGACAAATAAATCTATCGCCACAGATATACTGTTTTACTTAAGCTACTGATCTTCATGTCTTAATGACCAAAATAACAACCAAGGGGGAAGCAGTGCTGCTTTCTCAACATTTCAATACATTTAAGGCTGTTGTAGTATTTTAATTCATCCTAGCTAATATGTCCTATGAAGCATATAGAATATTAGGTTTGTATGCATCCCCAGGACAGCACTGACCAGACAGCTTTACCCAATGTCTCTCAGCATGAAATATTGTCGTGCCTGAACTAATTCCTTTATGACTGTGATCATATCTAGCTTCCTGATAAGTGAATATGTGCAAAACTGCCTCTCGCATAGATCCTCGTGAAGATAACAAATGATATTTATCTTTTTCAGCATTCTTGTATACTACTTATCATTTTATCTGTGATGTATCTAGCTAGAGATGAATGAATCCAACTATGACACTAAACAGCTAAACAAAGCATCATACTCTGTGTATGACAAATCTCTTACCATCTCCAGCTTGCTCCAAGTCACAAATCTGCCTTTATGTTAAACTTTTTTTTTTTGTGTCTGGAAACGCTTCTTCTGAAGATGGATTTTAAAACCTACCAAAGTCTGTATGATTCTATCAACACTGCTATAGGATGTAGACCAGAGGCAGAAAGAGGTTAACTCTTCACTATGAGCAGCAAACACAGAAGGGAGACAAACACGTAACTGTAACAGCAACAAAACCCCCTTCTGAGTAGACCAGATCATGTTCTCCTAAACCTCAAATTTTCAGTTAAGTTCATCATTCCGGTTTCCACTAATAGAAAATAAGTTCATCAAATCATGCAGAAAGGGACAGTTCCTCTAAGTTTCCACATTTCTATTTTTATTTTCGTTTTCTCCTTAAACAACACTTATTGTTGGCCTGGAGCAAGGCCAGGCATGTTTATAAAGATACTTTTCCTGTAGCTAACTAGGTATATATTCTCTCATCTCTACAGATAACTCAGTTAAGTCCTAAAAAGCATGATGGTAGAAAGAGAAGGAAAGTGCCATCCAGGTTTCTCTGGTGGCCTCATATCAAGCCCCAGATTTCTGTTGTAAAGATGAACAGCTGATACCACAAGTAGAAATGCTGCTAGGTTAGCCAG
>NW_010305906.1:62623-82863 GCF_000700745.2 Antrostomus carolinensis
ATGAAGCAACCCAAAACTTACCAAATTGGTTTGGAGACAATTTTTCCCTATTATTGTTACCTCTACGATATTCTGTAAGAGGTAGATAACTAGGAAACCCAAAGTGTAGATAAATAAATCTATTTCAGTGTCTTATGGTAAAGGGCATGTTGTAGGACAGACACATATAGCTTTGTCCTATCCACAAGCTGACAATAGTCCGTGCTAATCATCTCTTCGAGCAGCTGCACATATCTTGTCCACTTAAATTCTGTGGGCCAGGCTCCTCACTCTTCACTTTGACTCCACTTGGAGGATCCTTGAGGAGCGTGAAGACAAAATATGAAAATTCAAATTATTCAGGAACCATGATTTTGCTATACTACCTGAGTATTTAAACATATATTTTACTGTCCCTGTAGTCAGGTCAAGTGCCTCACTGGACTGAAACAGACTTGAGTAAATGTTTTTGGCTAATACTGAGCTTTATGCACCCTTTATTCAGCGCCCAAAGCTCTTCCTCGACTGCACAAACTTCTTTTTGGCCGGTTGGGCCAAAGCTTGTGTGTATTTCTGCCACGTCTGTTGCACAGCAGCAGCTAAAGCAGCAGGCCAAGTGGGGTAATGGTAAGTAGGAATCTCTAGTAATTAATCACTCTTTTTATTCCCTTGCTATTGATCCTTTAGCAATTACTTCTAGGCCACTACCAAACTACATATTATGCCACTGTATGTTTAAATAGGAAGCAATAAAATTCTGAGTTTAACGTGTTGTCAGTTTCACTTGAAAATGAGTCATTTGAATTTTTTGACATTAAATAAAAATAAAAAATTAAAAAAGCAAAGCCTTTGGCACCTCTTTGTCATAATCTGCAGAGACTATGGAAGAATCTCATAAAATTACATGATTTTCATTGGAGAGTGGCACTGCATAGGAGTCAGTGAGAAGTGTTATGAAGCTTTGTTATTAATCAAAGAAAAATTAGTCCTGTGATATGCAAGCAGGGGACATTAGTATTTTTACATAGAGGAGGAGGACAGGGAGAAGAGCAGACAGCTTACTGTGATCTGTATGTCATCTCCACAGTACAATCCTATTATGGTGTCTGAGCCCTTCACAGAATTAAATATGTTCATAGAATCATGGAATCACAAAATAGTTTGGGTTGGAAGGGAGCTTTAGTGACCATCTAGTCTGACTCCCCTGCAGTGATCAGGGACATCTTCAACTAGATCAGGTTATATTCACAATATTTTCTTGGCTGAGTTTTATACTTGAGTTTTATAAAACTTAATCCCCAGGTTGTTCCTAGCAGTCTCGAAGTTGCTGTAGGTTCATCCCAGAACATAGGACTCTGCTGGGATCTCTTAGCAGAGTCACAAGAGCCTGGCAAAACTTTACCGAGGGCAGACCTAACAGTTTATAGCTCAGAGGTTGTCTTAAGAGGGGAAATACAAACCTTTAGGATAAGGAAGTCACCTTGTAGTAGGTATTTGCAGCTTCTTCAGTGGTCATCAGAAGGGATGGGTCAGTTGCACTGGTTAGAAGAAATAACAATCTGGAAACCCAGTGAGGTTTGACATAGTAAGTACCTTTTTAAGAGCTTTTTTTTTTTTTGCTTTTTTCTTTTTTTTTTTTAACTTCTGAAATGTTGTGGCTCATTTTGAAAGTAGAGATTTTAAAAGGATCTAAGAATAGTTGTTTCCAACCAGAAGCAGTCACTACTAGACATCTCCTGAGAACTGGGTGGAAAATTTTCAGTTGAGAGACACTTTTTTATCAGAACTTCATTGTTTGAGCGGTGACTGCAAAATGCATATATGCCCAGAGTTTGCATAAGTAGGTTGAACGGGTCAATCGTCTCTGCAAATCGACACCTGTACACTCAGACATTAAATTTGCAAGCACAGGTGTAAATTTGGGGCATGGTTTATGTAGGTGGGAGCAATCCCTTCCGTCATCAGTGAGCCTTCCCACCACACCTCCCTCCCACAAAGGACCACTGAGTCTCAGGAAACCAGGAGATCCTTCTGGGCAGATCATCAGGTCCTCCTGGTGAAAGTCACACAAAAAGGTGGTGGGTGAAAAAGAAGATGTCCCTCCCGCTTCCCAAAGCACAGCCTTTCCAGGCTCATAGTGCCTCTTATTTATTCAGAAGGGGCAAAACACCAGTTTGACAGTCTTTCCAGACTGGTTTTGAAATCAAATCATGGTAATACACTCAAAATATTTTTTTTGAGGGGGGGGAAGAAAAAAAAAGGTTATTTTACCTCCTCCATATAAGACACTTCAGAGATGGAGGTTTCTCTGTGAAGCTCATAGGCCACCTCCTCTTGCCCATCAGATATCTGAATTTAACATTGAATACCATCAAATTGATTAGGCCTGAGCCTGCAGGAGAGGTTGTGGTGGAAACCACCTCCTGGGTATTCTGTTGGGGCTCATCTGTGCTGCCCATGTTGGCAGCTCTGGCCAGGTTGGTATAACCTGGGAAAGGTTTTTCTATATTCAGTCTGCCAAGCTATTCTTTGGGAGTTGAGAATGTGTTAATTTCGTTTTCCAACGCTTCCAGTAAAATGTTATAGTTACCCCCATGCAACCACTGTACCTACTCACCAAAAAAAGTAGAAGGAGAGGTGATAATTCCCTCCTGCCAACCCATTCACTGCAATGCCATGTGGGAAAACATTTAATCCTGAGTGTAATCCTTCAGTCATTTATATTAAGAAATGCATATTAATTCTGTTTTGATTATGATAAAAAAAATCATGAAACATCATAAGAAAAAAGTGTTTTGCCTTTTTCTGTAATTAAGAAAACAAAATGTTAAGGAGAAAAGCAGAGCCCTTCTGCCTCCTTTTTCCACAGAAGCCAAGAGACAGGGTGAGCCAAGGAAACTGGAAGATGTCTGAAAGATATTTTAAGGCTAAAGGAACAGTCAGCTAGTAATGTAACCACCATTAACATAACCACTGATACAACAATAATTTATAGAAAAATAACGGGCTGTATAATCTTCCAAAAGCTTCCTTTGAATGAAAAGCAAAGACTCTTTAGTGAAAACTTCCACTCTTTTCAAGGGTGGATACCTTAAGGCAGGGTTCAAAGGATTTTATTCATGGTGGTTTTTTTTCGTTGGCTTCTTTTTTGTGGTGGTGTTTTCTCAATATATAATTTTATAATGATGTAACTTGCATCTCTGTAAATTATATTCCGTGTGTCAGAATCAAATGCTCCTAAAATACTCTCAAAAGACACTAAATATATTTCATACATTCCTTGCTAACCCTATGTTATAAAGTAATTGATACACAGCCCACAAAACATCTAAAAATACTCTTTCAGCTTAAGAGATGCCTGCAATTTCTTCTGCTGTGCATAGCTGCAGACCACAGAAACCAATTTGAAAATCCAGTTAGGGTAACATTCAGGAAGTTACAGAGAGAAAACAACTTTTCACAACCTGAGTATTTGCTTTGTTTTACACTGAACTGCCAGCATGTTTGCACAGCTCAGGGGCAGAATAGATTTCCAGTATGTTTTTTCCTAATGAAAAATATTTTTCCACAGTTCTTGACATTATTGGTCTTTCTATGGTTAATATTGTATAAATCTAAATAAAAAAGGAGATACAATTATATCTGAATTGCTATTGTGAATGTTTGTTTATTTCAAGCTGTGTGTAATCTATCCAGGAATACTAACACTGTTTCTAAAATTAATAGACCGTCATCACTTATCTCCTGAGTGTGCATAGGCTTGGGGTTTTTTTTTTTCCTTTTTCCTTTCCTTACAACAGTAGAAACTGCTGGTATGTCCATCCCAATCCACAAATGTCAAAAAGAGGTCCATAAAAATGGATTGATGAAGGCTTAAAATGCAATGGGATTTGTTCCTTCAAGGAAAACACTCTATCCGTGACCTCAGATTTATTTCTGCTGCGATGACTTTCAATTAAAAAAAAAAAAAAAAGTAGGAAAGGGGCAAGGGGGGTAATTTCAGAGGCTCCTGGGGGAACCAATCCCATGGAGGCAAGGTGGGGAGCATCTCCCACTGGCAGGATACCCAATGGGGACAGCAACACGCACGGGTTGACTCCTCCAGTACCTGCAATTATTCACTTCACCACCGTGCTATGGGCCAGTGAAAGCACAACCCACGTTGGTTCATTACTCCTCTTCTGCTCCAGGAACATTTTCACTCCTGGATATCACAGGAGGAAGGAAACAACTACAGCTGTTACTTCTATATCAGCATTATTTGCAGTTCCATATTATAAAAGTGGTAAAGAAACAGAGGTCAATCTTATATTCTCAAATTTACTTTTTTTTTTTTAAAAAGAGAAAGAGGTACACAAACAATGCTCTAGGATTGGTAAATAGCTTCAAGCTCCTAATCATGCCAATATCATGGTTACTTGACCAGGCTTTATTTCACATATACAGTTTAACTATTGCTAGCAGTTGGTGGGTTGAAAGGCCTGCAGGAAACCATCCCTTCTGCAGAAGCAGTTGACAGGGAGGCCAGACACTCTATGTGGTCACGAGGCAATTCAGTTGTCCATCCCTCTGTATTTTACATGTATTTTACACAAGTGATGGGGCTTGACCACTTGTGGGGGTGGAGATCTTGTGGGGCCAAGTCTAGAAAGGTGGGGATGGAAGAAGGAGCACCATGGGCCAGGCAGGAGGGATGCCTTCACTGGGAGCAGGTGAGAAGCCCAATTTTAGGAAAACTTGGACTTTCAACATCATCGAAAGCTAGGTAGAAAAATTCAGTGTGTTGGGGAGTGTTTAGCCTATGTATAGCCATCATTAGTGGGGTTCTAGGGGCACCAACACAGGAGAGAGTGGTTTGTACTTCCCTAATGATCGCAATTTGATTTCGGTTTTGTTTTCTCCCCAACAAGCAGTTGCTCCTAAAAATCCACTTTTCATAGAATCATAGAATGGTTTGGATTGGAAGGGACCTTAAAGCTCATCCAGTTCCAACCCCCCTGCCATCAGCAGGGACACCTTCCACTAGACCAGGTTGCTCAAAGCCTCATCCACTTAAACACCTAAACACTTCCAGGGAGGGGGCATCTACAACTTCCTTGGGCAACCTGTTCCAGTGCCTGACCACCCTCACAGTGAAGAACTTCTTCCTAATATCTCATCTAAACCTCCCCTCTTCCAGTTTAAACCCATTTCCCCTTGTTCTGTCATTAACTGCCCTTATGAAAAGTCCTTCCCCAGCTTTCTTGTAGGCCCTTCAGGTATTGGAAGGCTGCTATAAGATCTCCCTCATTTTGTAAGTCAATGCCACGCTGCCCATGAAAGACACAGCCCATCCTGGTCCATCTGGTGAAAATCACAAATCCACTCACATTTGTAGTCGCGGCCAAGTGATGGAGCTCCACCAAACCACACATGAGGTGAGCCACGGCCAACAAACAACACGGTCTTCTGCGTTCACCCCTCCCAAACCACGGATGAATGGGAGGAGGCTTATGGCTGCGTGCACAAGCCTTTGTTCCCTGGAAAAGAAAATATGTCTTTTCATCTCAGGGAGAATTTTTTTTTTTTTTTTAAAGACAAAAAGCCTAGACTTTTTCCTTCCAGTGACAGCTTTTTGAACCTTTGTGAACGGATCACTGAGGTTAAGAGAAATACACAGCTGGTCTCTTCACAGAGGGTCTTAAACATCCTATGTCCCACACAGGCATTTTCTTTTTTCCTTATTGTGAGAAATGACTCAGTTTTGGGGGTTGTGCCCAGGAGTGATACCCACCAAAACTGGCAGGAAGCGGACAGTGTAATTTAGGAGGTCAGCTGTCTGCGGCACACTGGCATTAGCTAGCTCTTGGGGGTGACCAAGGAATCTTAAATAAAGTGGGAAAACACTTTGCATTTGTCATTCTGGCTTTTTCTTTGCCTGAAAATAAGTTTTTTTTAAAAATAAATACCCAGAAACTTACAAAGAATACAGCTGCTGTGCAGTAGAGAGTAAAAACTACAAAGGAGTAGAAAGGAGAAAAAAAACCCGACTACTAACTTTAAGTAAATGGAGAGAGTCCTGTATTTTAAGCCCTGATAAAATATTTAATGTCACATTGAATGGAAGTAAAAGGAACATTTCAGGACAAGATGTTGTAAAACCATTGTGTAAATGGACATGCACAACCACTTGTCCAGTGAGGCTTTGACACATATTATCTTGAGAAAACTATTTTGCAGGCCCATTTCAGATGATGAGGTGCATTTTGTTTAGAAGACCAAGGTTAAGAGAAGGTTGCTAAATAACCTCTTGTGGAAACCAGTTACCAGAGAGGGATATGGATGGGCTTTGCCTGGAGATACTGAATGCAGAGCTCTTGTTCATGGAGAGTAATGAATAGAGAAACACAGAACGACAGGAAAGCGGATGGAATAAGCAAACCCAGTAGATATTCTCATCACAAGACCCCTTATCTTCTTTCTCTTTCCCATGGAATACCTCCCAGATGAGTTAGCACTCAGGCAAACAGGATTTTCCCTAAACCTATGGATTTCTGAAGCACAGAGCTCCCTACCAACTGGAGCCTTGAAACAACAATGTCTCCCTCACTTTGTTTTCATAACCATCCAGTTTTGTGGCCAAGTGCCTCCTTGGCTGGCCTCACTGATCACCTCCTGACCTGGCTCCAGGTGAGACAGCCTTCCTACAAAGGCAGTTACAGAGGTGAAGAATTTCAAGAAGGCAAGGAGTGGGCTTTAAAAAGTAGTTACCATGACCCCCTGGTTCAGACACCTGCCCTTAGTTCTTCACCACAAATAGCTGTTTGACTTGATCCTACTGAATTGACACAACAAAGTCTATTTTTTTTTTTTTTTTGAGGAGTATCCAGAACAGCCTATCATCTGAACTGTTTGAAAAGAAAAAATATTCCTATAGCAACTACTAATGATCCAGCATCACTCTTTGACATGTCCATCAGTATGGATGTAACCTTGGCATCGTCACTGTTACCTCAGAGGTGAGTGTTACCAGGGACAGTCACTGGAGGTAAAGGTATCCCTAGTGACCTGGCAGTCTGACCTGTGAAATCTCAGTGGAAACCTTCAAAAACAAGAGCAAAGGAACAGAATAAACAAACCAATAGTTGAAATCTGATAAATTTCTCCAATTCTCTGCTTTTCAAAACTTTCTAAAACTTCAGTTTTAATATGAGATGCTTTTAAGTTGTAGTTACCTTAAGTTTCCAAAAAATTTGTTTGGATTGCTGAAGTTGGATTTTTTTTTTTTTTTTTTTAATTTTAAAAATTGTCAAATTGATTCAGCCTAGCAATTTCAAAAATTTCTGTCAAAAGCATTTCTTAATTAAAATGTAACCAAAAGAAACCATTTTCCGAAAATGTTTTTGTTGTAAAAGCACTGATTTAAACAACTTCTAAACTAGCCTTAAGGGGAAAAAAAAAAAAAAATAGTAAAAATCAGAAATTCCCTCAGTGAACTCTGTTCCGGAGTCTGTTAACTATGGCAGGTTCATCATATGTTATATATATGATGCTCCCACCTATCTGCATGGAGCTCCTTTCCACCTTGTGTTTTGGATGCCAATGAAAGATGCACATGGGGTGACAATGATGTCTGTGCTATTGCCCTGGACTACCCAGGAGGTTATGGACAGCCAAAGGCTTCCATGGACTTTTTTTCAGATTTACACAATCATCCAGAACTAAATGTCACAGACAAATCCACACATTCAGCAGTGAGGAAATCAAATGGACTGACACGTGTTTCAGACAGAACAACACAAGTCCATGGTTTTAAGAGTTTGTAACTTCAGTGCTTACAGACCTTGAGGTGACTTCAAATCAAAATGTTAAAAATTTTAGATTAAAAAAAAAAATCCTTCATCTAATGCCTCCTTCCTTTCCTTTAAGTTCCCCAGAGACACAAAGATATTCTGCCATAACTTAAAAACATTTAGTTGTAAAATAAGAGTCAAATATTTAGAAGATATTTCACATACATTTGAATAAATCTGGAAACCTTATATTGACAAGCAACTTCCTATTTATTATAGCTTAGAATATTTAGCTTTTTGCAGCACTTTCTCTCATTATAATATTTTTTCCTTATCCTTCCACCGTTTAAATTTTTGTCATTCTTTGTAATATTGCACATTAGTGCCCATCTTTGTCTTCAGTATCTATTTCCTATTGGCCCTGTTTTCCTTCCTGATTTGTCCCAGATTATCAGATTCAGACACAGGATTCAGTAATCCTAGTGGACTTTTTTTATTTATATGTCAATATACATACACATATACCTATATATATAACCACCAAAAAAAATACATATGCATATATAAAAATATATGTGTATATACATGTATAACATAATAGATGATATAAATACCTAACAAATATACAATATATATACATACATCACATTCAAAAGGTGCAGTGAATAATACACAGGCAAAAGAAAGCTCCAAGATAAGAGACACGTATTGTCATATATCAGGCAATGTAACTGGTCTCAGAATACCACATACAATGATACTATAAAAGAAAATGTGGTGTGAACCAAAGACCGGGGAAAGACCCAGATAAACCTTTTTCCATCAGTATTAGGTTGTTCCCAGCATTTCAACAGATGTTAAAGTAAGGTGGTCTAACAGTAACATGAAAAGCTTTAAAGAACAGTGAGTTTCATAGTATGAGATGCTCCGTATGCAAAATTACACAGTTTATAATACATTCTTAGTCTGCAAATCTGATTGGCTTGATAGACCTAAGTGCTGTATAATAAGATTGCTTCTAAATGCACACATAAATACATGGGCTAAAAATGCTCCAAGTAGACCATGATGCAATAAACTTAACTGCTGTGTTATGGGATACTGTGTCAAGAATGCCTGTTTTAATAACTACTTGATTACCTACTTACTCAATCTGGTGAATATTATGTGTTTTTTGGTAAGAACCATTGAGTAAACACATGATTAAGGAATCCACAACATATTCACTCTGGGGATTTTTTTTTTTTTTTACAAAAAAAGAACAAGAGAAGATTAACTTAAGCACCAGAGGTGACACAACTACAAAAGGCTACACCCAAACAACATCCTAAGTGAGACTTCCCAAGACAAAGGTCAAAAAAATTAAATTAGGCTTAAAATATCTATGTTGAGACATGAGGTGTTGTACTTTAAAAAAAAATAAATAAAAAAATAAAAAATTAGGGGAGCAAGAGGGAGAGAAAGGGAATGAGCTATTAGTGGATTAATTTTAGGAAATCAGTCTGGATTTTTAAGCTTAAATCTAAATGTCCTGAGTAGTGTCAATTTAAATATGCTATGTGTTTATAAAAATATTGATCTAGACTTCCTACCATAGTCGCAAGTGACTCTGTCACTCCACACGAGATATTTCAGTGGCATCACACATGGACCAGTGCACCATAATCTGCTTTCCCACAAGCTCTTCGGCAACACCACAGTGGGACGAATACAGTCACTTTGCTTCAGCTTCACGCCCTGATTCAGTGATAGAATAAAGTACTTCACAGATTAGCTTAGTCTGCAGCACTTAAAGGTCAGGATTTATTGTAATGTAAATCACAAAGCAATTTTATCTTGACAGAGATTACATACTGTTACAATATTTCTCGCTGAATCTAGTGATGCGTTTGCTTTTTCTTTGCAACTGCTGTGCAAAATTGGACTTTAGCCCAGAAACAAAAAAGAGATGGCAGCCTGTTTGGTTTTTCAGCAACAACTTAATTTCTCTTCAGATTTTTCAGCACTCTGAAAGAAAGGTATTTAATAAAAAAAATTAAAAAAATAAATAAATAAATAAATCAAAAACTTTCCATAAGTACAAGCAAACCTTGATGAGTGGAAAAGTGGTTTGTGTAGATTTTAGGTAGGACATCCATTGAGTTATCCTGCAGTATAAGAGGTACTTAACTCCTATTAGTTGGAACCAAATCATCTCATTACACAATGCTGAAGCAGCATCTTGTTTTGTCATTCAAAACACATTTATTGAAAAAAATATATATATTCTACATTTATATCCTAACTAAGACTGCAGTGGTAGAGAGTCAGTGCTCAAGTACCTGCTGTACTCTCAGGTGAGATGCTTTGGGTTACGTGATTCCAGGACTGTGATGCAGCATCCTCTTCACAAGGGCTGAATCAATTATTATATATCATGTTTAAAGACAACAAAATTTCAGTGTATTAGCACATTATGTGGCCACAGCATTAATAAACAGGGTAACTTGCACCCATCTTCAGAGTGGCTTCAGAAGGAATCACAGATGGGATCTCCAGACCTTGTGGCAGAGACTTCAGGGTTATTTTGGGTACCAAGGATGGACATACCTCCAGTTAACCTAAACCTGCATGTTCCCAAGAACGTGACTGTGAGGGTTCAAATCCAGCTGGAAAGAGCTGGTGGCAAGAGAAAGGTGGCTTGGAGAAGGACACTGCTCCAGCTGAGTGACTCATTTAACACAGCCTAGCCTTAGCTTAGAAACCAGACAAGTTAAATACCTCCTTCGTTTGAAAAGTCTTGCTGCTTTCCCACTCTTACCTTCAAAGGTTTGTAGTTTGGGGGCAAACCAGACATTTCAGTGAACTCCCTTTCGTGTGGCAAACAGAAGGGAGGAGGACAGGAAAACACAATGCAGGGTGGAGAAACTTGGAGAAAGGCAGCAGCATTTTTATAGTCCTGTATACTGCAACCCTGGATTGATGTGGTGAGTTGATAAGATGTTGGATTACGCAACCCTTCCCGCAGATGTACTATCGCATTAATTTCGGGCCCTTGAACGTAGCTAGAGTTGCTGACCTCAGACTGAGCTTGTAGTTAGGATAAACAAGTTTCTGTGCCAGTGTACAAATCAAGTCTGGAATTTGAAAAGTCATTAAGACAATAAACATGATGCTAAGTTTACAGATTCACTTTTCCAAGCGAAATCACACTTCAGGCTATATTAAGAAATCTCTCTTTTTCAGTCAAAAATGCAGAGAGCTGCATATAAACATACAGTTGTACAACTGCTGTGTGTATTTTATATTTAGATGAAATGACAAGTTAGTAGATCCTGATGGATTTTCTAGATTCCTTTCACTGAATTCCCACCCTTTACGCTTGCTTTTCTTTCATAAGGTAGGATTTTAAAAAGCAAATATAACTAAGAAATAAAATCCATCACACGCTCCTGGATCAAGCTCTGGGTCTGAGTACAGATGCCAATTAGTATTCACAAAGCTCGCTTCTAATGAGCAGGAAAAGCAGGTGTTCATGGAAAACAGCAAATTTTAAGTAACTCTACAGTTTATGAAACTTTATATTTATTTCAAAATGCAGTTAATATTACAGCACTTGAAACGAGGGATTCTTGAGCCGTATTAATACATGTCCCGGAATGTGAAATAAGAGGAAGAAACTGTCAGACATCAGTAACAGTTTACAAAAAAAAAAAATAGTAAGAACTTGCAACAATTATCCTCTTGTTTGAATTCATTTTTTTAATTGTACACACTGGGTTGAGTAAACAGTGCTGTTGGCCCGGCTAGTTTGGATTTAGGGTATATTGTTTATTTACACAGAGATTTTGTAAGCTATGAAACAAACAAACAAATAATGAAACAAATCTTCCACATGAGCTTGAGACCACTCTTTTGGCACTAACTCAGTTCTACCCAAAGAGAATGTGTTTTAATCAATTTCAGAACACACAAGTTTCAGTCCCTCCAGAGGCAAAGATTCCTTAGCTTATTAATTTTAGCATCATTACCCTTCCATGTAAATACTTCTTTCCAAAGCTGAAAAGAATTACAGCCTCAGAAGCAGCCACCAGGTTCCTGGGTTTTTTTTAAAGCACACATTTTACAAACTGCAATCAAAGCAGGTTAACAGCACATTTAGGTAATCTGGATTTTTAGATCTGCCAGTGCAAATAAATAATAACCTTTCGATGATCACAAATGAAATCTGACATAAATACCTACCCCCTGCACGTTTTTAGGTGGTCATTTAGCAATCAGAACAATAAGAAATGAAATGCTACTAGCTTGTGCTGAATTAAAACAAGGTCATTTTATTATTATTGGAGTCTCACAGCTCGTTTATTCTTTTATATCTCATATTCTTATTGATCACAGATATTCACAGCAGCTGAAAAACAGTTTCCACAGTTAGTAATTTCCCTCTAGATTGCTAAATTGTCCTTTTTTTTCTAGAAGAGAATGTGAATTAACACATTTCTTTGCATTTAAGCACGTGTCCTAACACAAACTAGCCTGATGTGCTCAGTGCAAAGTCACGAACTCACTGTCAGACATTTGAGGAAGGATCCTATGGAGGACCCCTAAAACTACTGCAATACAAAAATTGAGTCTCCAGACACTTTCCACGACTCCCTCCCTCTACAACGGCTTCCTTACCTTTCATGAACCCTAAGAAGAAACGGGGCTACAAGTACCAGCTTAATCGATACAGCTGAAACTTTAATTAGCATGACACAGGGTTTCAGCAGCACTGCAGGACTAGAGAAATTATATGCATTTAATTTCCACTCTGTTTGCAAAATATTACCCACACTGAAAACACATTTTCCACGTTTCTGCCATCTATCGTGTTTCATCTCACTGAAATACAAGGCAAATTCCCACCTTCCACACCCATATTTGACATTATTATTTGTGCTGGATGCAAAAAAGGCATCAGCCAACATCAGGTTCATCACTGCTTGGCACCTCAATATCAATAGAGGAGAAGTGGATATAAATTTATCCCTCAAACCATAACACAACCTCCCAAAATTGTCTGCAGTTTAATTGTTTTTATCCCCTTTTTAAACTCACATGAATAATAAATACATAGTAAAATAAAAATACTTGGAAGTCTGCCACATGTAGAATATCAAGATTCTTGCACAGGATGAGGCTAATAATTGCAAAAGCAACATGATTTAGATTTTTAAATGATTTTACATTTTCTACATGATTTAGAAATTTAAAGTAGTTTCCAAGGGGCATGTGGGTGCTTATTTTCCAATGGTAGCAGAGGGGTTTGAAAGTCCATTAGGTTCAAGGTCTGAGACCCTGGTGACTGAGATGCCCAGCTCTTGTGCCTCACTGCAGAAATTAAGCTGCAGATTCACTCAGGTGTGATCCAAATATTTCATCCCAAAGCTCTGCACAATGTGTCAAAAAGGGTCATTGAAAGAATCCAAACAGGCACTTCACTGAAATACTTTTTTAAATGGTCAAATAGCACAATTGCTCACCAGTCTTCTATGCAGGGGGAGAAAATTTTACTTAAGTAAACACTGATTCAAGATAATTTTTCACTCATTTGAGCATATTTAACTAAAAAAATGTTCTTTGTTAAAAAAAAAAAAAAATACTGCACTGTATCCTTATCACACCTAGGGAGAAGATTTTAAAATATTAAATGTGTGAAATGTGAAACTAATAAAGCTTTGCATTCTTTCTGAGAAAAAAAGCATGGTTACTAGGAACATTAGAAACAGTATTAAAGCGACTTCACTCTAGGCAGTGAGCAACAATTTCCATCGCTTTTTATTTTGGCACACCCAAGAAACATGCTGTCCCCAACTTTTTTAGAGCTTGAGTGCCAAATTCATCTTGACACAAGGCAGCAGAACAATAAAGAGAATGAAACGACCAAAATGGGGCCAGAGGAGGAGGAGGAGGAGAGGCGTAACACCAGCAGATGAAGCAATCATTGACCAAAAAAAGTCATGTGCAGAAATACCCAGATTGTTTTATTGCTCTTTGGGGTTTTTTTTTCAGTCTGGTCTCCTCTAATCTACTTAAGTGAGGTGAGGGTTGTGATGGGGCTAGTGAAATGGGAGGGAAGGATCACTGACAAGCCACGGGCACAAGAGATGATTGTGCAAGCAGTCTTTTGAGGAGCAGAGCACAGAGTTGCAAACTCCAGAGTAAAGGAGGGTGCATACTTGAGGCAGGAAATAACCGGGACATGGATGAGATACTCGGTGGTCAGGACAGAAAAAGAACAGTTGTATCTCCCTATCCAGAAATAAAACAAAATTACTAGCACATCTTCGAACAAGTGTATATTTTCTCAGTAAATTCTGCTCATGGCAAGAAATTAAATCTTTCTTTTGTCCATTTTTATGTCAGAATACAGCTGCGAGGTGCAGCAACACAGAAACACAAGCTTTCTGTACACGCAAAACGCTCATTGTGAATATTTGGGCTGCAGAGAAGTTGCATCTCAGTTGGCAAATCACTATTGTATGGGTGGAAGGAGCCCACGGGTTTTTAAGGGGGGTGTGTGTGTGTGTGTACACACTGAGAGAGTGAAAAGATTCTGCTATAAAAATTCCACCTGACATTTGATTGTGCCGGGTTTGTTTTTATACCATCAGATTCTACTTTTTAGTCATAACAATGGGTCCCTCTAGTGGGTAATTGACGAATTTTGTCCTTGCAATTTCCCATTACCAATGCCATATATCACATTTGATTACCAAGGGGAAGCTGCCTACTTGTAGAAACGTGAGCACGAAAAGGTATGGCAAACTTTTGTGACACTTTTTAATAACATAAACCACAGCTGAAGTGATATATATATACTCCTGCAGATCTGTTTCGTTATGCAGTCGAGTCACAAATCCTCTTGGTGCATCACTAACGTGGCACGGAAACTGCACCTTATCCAGACCTAGGTTTTTTAAAAATAATAATATAAATAAATTTTTCTGTTAAGGTTGCCCTGGCTAGGGTGTAATCAATTTATCAGAAAGAATTGTGTAAGAAAGATGACATATATTACCTTTTTCTTTTTGTTTTTCTTCTTTTTTTTTCTGTTTTCTTCACTCCCTCCCCAAAAAAAAAAAAAAGAGTCACAATAACGCTTTTCCAGGTCATGATATTCAGTGTTTCACAAAGTAATGAATTAGATGCTGTTAGCACCGCAACTGTTCTCGTAAATGTGGTAGCCACTATAAACAGATATAATTAGTTCTCTCACACAGCTCCAGACATCAGTACCTTTTACCAGCTGAAGAAGTCTCAGGTAGGATAGTGGGAGTCACGTTTTGCTCTTCTGAAAGCACCAGGGAATTATCAGACTTTCAGCCAGGACTGAGGAACTGATGTTTCCTTCAAACCGCAAATCTGGAGCAGGATTATTCCTCAGCATTGAGGAAACCTGGAGAAGGGGCAGTGCCACAAATCATATTCTCAAACCCCTCAGACATGTTTGCCTTTTTTTCTTTTAATGCCTTTTTAACAGAGGTCTGTAATATAAGCTACATTAACTAGAATATATTACTAATTTAATTTTACTTTGCTTTTTTTGCTTGCATTTTTTTTTTTTAACACATATACAACAATCACAAACCATGAAGCTTTTTTATCTCTTTCCTTTTTGCATTCTTTGGTACAGAATATTTCTGTGTAATTTCAACCTGTATTATTGCAGCTCTGCCTTCTACTAAACAAGAGAGCACTAGGTGGTTGGTTTTTTTCCCCAACACAACTGGATAAAAATTGATCTATTTAGCTTGCACAGCTCCTTTTTCCATAGGTCACTTTTTTAAAGACATTTCTTCCTTATCTTACCTTTCCATTTACAGTTGGGATGGTTGCTGTGTTGTAACCCTGCTGCCTCCAGGAGAGAGTTGGGAAGGTGTCCTTCCAACATCTGGGAAAACCTTCAAGCAAGAAAAGGTCATGGAACTTGGTGTAAGTTACTGGAAGTTTCTGCCAACACAAAGTGAACAAATTCTATTCACAACAACTGAGCAGGTTTTACTGGGAATCAAACTTCAAGGTCACTTCTTCTTCTTCTTCCAAAACAACCCAAAACAAACAAAACCAACCAAACAAAACCCCCCCCAAAACCCAAAAAATACCCCAAAGTCAAAATCCCCCACCCTTTCAGAAGTTCATTTTATGAAATTATAATTAAAATAATGCATTCATAATTAAGCTATGCAATTAAAAAAAGTTTATCCAGATGTTACCAACAAGCATTTCTGCAAAACATTCTAGGCAATCTTATTTATAAAGTGTTGTCTAGCTACCCAGCTGGAAATGGGTCTCTATTAGTAAAGCAGTCCTTTCCTAAGCCCATTCTTTATTCTTTTAGGAGGAATATTTTAAAGGAATTACTCCTTTAAATTCCTTTTATTTATTCCTTTGGAATTCCTTTAAATATTCCTTTCTAAGCGAAGTAATTTTCAAATTAGTAAGAGCTAAAAAGTGGCAAATACAACCTCCACTGGCTAAACAGTCATTTGCTTTTTCAAGAAGACCTACATATGGAAAGTTCCCACTTATATATTCTGAGAGCTCTCACTTCTGACTGCTGGTAATTGCCAACATGTTCGGTTTGCTTAGCAACAGTTTTACAGCAGATGAAGTAGGATACTTGCAGCTTCTCTTGATGTTTGTGATGTTGGTACTGATTTTCTGTTAATTTTTCTCTTAATGCCTGTGACATCACAGTGGGACTGTCCGAATGGATTTCTCCAGATTTTTCCCTTGGTGTACCTTGGTCAAGGTAGAATTGACCTCTTTTCCCGCTATGGAATAATTTTTTCTCTTGTTAGTGGTGGATGAAAACATTCTCAGCATCCCTACAGACCTTCTTCAGTGGCAATTATGGTACCTTGGTCAAGGTAGAATCACTCAAAACATTGACCTCTTTTCCTGCTATGGAATAATTATTCTTTTGTTAGTGGTGGATGAAAACATCCCTACAGACCTTCTTCAGTGGCAATTATCCCTCTGCAAGAGCACTACGGAAAACAATTCCTGCAAAAGTTTTGCTAGTCTGAGCCACTATCTTCTACAAAATCTTGACCTAATTGAATAAAAAATGAAAGGAAAATGCAACTCTCACTTCAGATATGGTTCTGTGCACGGCAAGGAGAGTTGCAGTTTTAATAGTAGGACCCAGTTTGACAAAAAAAAAAAAAAAAGGGTTGCTTATGGGAGATAGTGCAGGCATCAGATGTGAGTCGACAAAAAAACCTACAACTATGTGAGGGGTTATGAGCGACTACAAGCAATACACAGGATTTAGTGCAACTGTCCTTATCCTCTGTGGAGTCTCCATCTCTGGAGATGTTCAAAACCCACCTGGATGCTTTCCTGTGTGACTTACTCTAGGTGAACCTGCCTTAGCAGGGAGGTTGGACTACATGATCTCCAGAGGTCCCTACCATTCTGTGATTCTGTGATTTGTTTGTGTGTGATTCGTGGTAAAAAACCTCTGATAGCAAAGTTGACTAAGCTGCAACATCCCAGAACTCCACGTAGCCGGCAAAACTTGCTTCAAAAGTGGATTTGTCCGTGTTCAGCTTCATGCCATAACCACCACACATAACCTCTTACAATGCCAATCTCAAAAAGTCCCCCTGAACTGCAGCCATGGTGCAAGGGAAGATGAACTTGAGGGAAGACCAGGAGCAGAGAGATCAACACAGACACATGGGGGTTGCTGTTCCCCTTGCACAGGCCTGTGGCTCAGCACGGATCCCCTGTCCTTCTGCTCTAAGCTTGGGGCCAGCCGGGTCTCTTCCCAGTGCCTCGCTGCTCATTCCCTCCCTTCGCAAACTCTTCTCCCTTGCCAGACAAGTTGTCGTGGTTTTCCTTTTCCTCTTTGCTGAGCCCCATGGGCAGGGTTAAGCAAGGTTCTGCTGCATGTGGTAAAGATGGCAACATCTTCAGAGAGCTCTGGAGGTGCTTCTGAACTCAGGCAGGGCCTCCACAGGATGAGGCATAAGTGTGACCTTAACGTCGGCATTTTCTGACTTTTGATGACTTAACTGTGCCACGGAAACTTTCCCACGAACAAACACAAACCAAAAGTGTTTGACATGACAAATTTAGTATTGAAAAGACTGAAAATAACTCAGCAGAGTAACACTTGGTATATGGAGCACTCCGACACGGTATTTTAAACAATTCAGAGGTTCTACGAGTTTCCTCAGAGTTGTATGAGATTAACTAGGGAAGTGATGGACTAATTGGCACAATTAAACTGTTGTTACTGCAAACTCTTAAAGAGAAGCTCCAGAGAATATTAGTGCAATGGATGATGACAATCCCTTCGCTTCCATTTCTGGACTTCTAGCAGATATCAATGACCTCCTTAGCAGACGTGACAGAAAAATTTCTGTCCCGGGTCCTCCAGATCAGTATTTTAACCCTAACCTACCTTGCAAGTCTAGAAATAAGGCACACATTCACAGGGCAGCTTTTAAATACGTAATGGTGACTGTTGAACCTTGATGCTACTCTACAACAGATAATATTTAAACACACCACCAAACTACTCCCTTCCTCCTCCAACAAAGAATGAAATGACAAAAACTGGGGATCTGTATCCTACAATATAACAAGGGAACTACCAAAAAGCACAAGCATAGGTGTGAGTCCCACAAAACATTCAGAGTTGTTGCCAAGGGCCAAGAAGACAGTTCCAAGTTCACAGGTTAGGTCTTACCAAGCTGTGGATTCCAATCTATCCCGATGACTGTTGGTCAACGACTATCAAGAAAAGCCATCAGAAACTGCAACAACCCCCAGAAGCTCACCAGTTGGCAACACAAAACAAGCATTGGGTTTTGGAATTTAAAAATCTCCCAAGCAATGAAATGCAGAGAAAAAGCAAAACCAAACTTTGAGACAATATCACTAAATATTAGGCTGATTGTTTCCTTCTCTTTTCTTCTGTGTCACTCACACAGTTGGATCATCAACCTCACCCTGACAAGTCCTCGACTAACCCATGTCCCTCAGCACTATGTCTACACGACTCTTCAATCCCTCCAGGGATGGGGACTCCACCACTGCCCTGGGCAACCCCTTCCAATGCCTCAGAACCCTTTCAGCAAAGAAATTCTTCCTCACATCCCATCTCAACTGTCCTGGGCACAACTGGAGGCTATTTCCTCTTGTCCTGTCCCTTGTTCTTGGTTGAACAGATCAACCCCCACCTCCCTCCACGCTCCTTGCAGGTGGTAGACCATTGACTTGAACAAAAAAGACCACTGGCCTAAACAGAAAAAAAAAGAAAAGGGTATGGTTGCCATGAGGAAGGAGGAAGAAGGGAGACAGAGAACCTCAGACACCAGGATCAACAAGGAGACAAGTAGGAGGAGGCAAAGGAAGTCCCCTCCCGCCCATGGAACTTCAACAGCAGAGCAGATAACCACACGTAGGCCATGGAGGATTCCACACTGGAGCAGAAAGCCAAACCCAAGGGTAGTTACAGAATCACAGACTGGTCTGGGTTGGAAGGGACCTTAAAGCTCACCCAGTTCCACCCCCCCTGCCATCAGCAGGGACCCCTTCCACTAGATCAGGTTGCTCAAAGCCTCATCCAACCTGGCCTTCAACACTTCCAGGGAGGAGCATCCACAGCTTCTCTGGCCAGCCTGGGCCAGTGTCTGACCACCCTCACAGTGAAGAATTTCTTCCTAATATCTAATCTAAACCTCCCCTCTTTCAGCTTAAACCCATTTCCCCTTGTTCTGTCATTAACTGCCCTTATGAAAAGTCCCTCCCCAGCTTTCTTGTAGGTCCTTCATGTACTGGAAGGCCGCTAGAAGTTGTGACTGAAAAGCAAAGCCACTGAAGTGGACAATACCCCTACTGTTCCTAGAAAATACTTGTTAAGAACAGTTCACAGGCTCCACCTCCAACAGGGAATCTTTTCCCCTAAATATTCACCTCCCAAACAAATCTGCTAAGATTGCAAAATTCTGGTTAAAAGTTGGGTTGGTTTGTGTGGTTTGGTTTTTTAAAATAAGTTTTACATTTTATGTGGATTTTTTTGCTATTGGATTCGAAAACATTTTACTTCACTACTAAGAACTTTCTTGTACATATTCACAAGCAGGATTTTCTCTTGCATGGTAGAATCTTTCAACTCTTATTCTTCCCCTTTCCCACCCATTATACTGAAATTAATATAAAAGAAAGAAAGAAAGAGTGGCCATACTATACAGTATGGACACCAATAATATAAACACCAACCTTCATCCTGCAAATATTCCACACTGTTTACTTTTTGAGCAAGAATCTGCTTATAAAAAATCCATCTCTGATATAGCATATAGGAAGTTTTACTCAAACTTTGAGATATTAACTGAACATTATGACAACAGCAAATTCCTCACAAATATCAATGACTCCTTCACTCCCAGAAATTTCATATTAATTTTATCCCTGCTATTTTTCCCTATTATATTTTCATAATTTATA
>NW_010305907.1:0-36731 GCF_000700745.2 Antrostomus carolinensis
TTGTTGTTCTCTCATTGCTAAAATTTATGAAGTGAAAAGCCTGAAAAACTAGCAGTTAACCAACGTATTTCTTTTAACCTAAGAGAAGGGAATGTGTTTCAGGAGCAGTGTGTCTTGCAGTCCTCCTCTGAGTTTTAGGTGAAGTTTTAAGTGATGCTTGAAATGTATGTGAGTGCATGTTCACAACAAAGAATATCATCACAACATGAATTCTTTCCTGTGCCAGCATTTTTGTTTTATGAACCTTCCATGCTTGCTGAACACTGTGATGAATGGCTCCAGGCTCCTCACTACATCTCCCTCTGAGCAGGCTGTTCCTGCGTCACTGAACCTTTTGTAATTTGCTGTCATCTCAAAACATCATTCTTCAGATCTAGTTTTTTTTTTGCCCTGCCTCAGTGAAGTGAACTCAGTATTAAGTCCTGAAAGCCACAGCTGAGATGAAAAATACTCAATGCCTTCGAGTCATTTTAGCGTGATGTGCCATTTTCCCTGCTAGTCTTTGACCCCAGCAGTGGTACATAAATGTCCTCTTGCCTCAGTGTGCTCCCTTTGCTTTCTTTATAGGCCAAGATGGGCTTCCGGGAAGGAGAAGGTCTCGGAAAATATGGCCAAGGCAGGAAGGATATTGTTGAGGCCTCCAATCAGAAGGGAAGGAGAGGTTTTGGGCTGACCCTCAAAGGATTTGATGGGGAGCTCAATATTGATTGGCAGGATGAGCCAGAGGTAAGTACTTCCTGGTTTGAATCCCTTTTCTGTTGCTGTGTTCGGGATTTGCCCTCTGAGAATGATGTTTAGTGTTCTCTGATATAACTGGCTACCATTAAGTGGCTCTGCTGGGTAGACCCAGGCCTTATTTTGTCCCAGAACACCATGGCAAAACTTGTCTTCTGTCACATGTATTAATGTTCTGGCACAAAATTGGTTTCAGATGGATTGCTCCTGTGGCCTGTAGGATTTGTTTCTGAGTTTGCAGTAGTGAATGTGATTGAAAATTATTATCAAGCTCTTTTGGGTTTACCATTTTTATTTTGTATTTTATTTTTTATGCCTGTATAGGTGATTTTAAAAAAATACATATTTTCTGAGTGTGTTTAATAGTCCTAAATAAAATGCTCAGATGTTCTGTTTCTGTGTCTTGTCAAGCTCTTCACCAGGGAGGAACACTGGGAAATAGAAATAGATGTTGTCAAGGAAGTAAAGCCCAGTTTTGATATTATTTGTTGCAAAATAGCTGCTGTATGTTTGTATTTAAAAAGAAAAAAACAAACCACAACACTGAATCTGAGGGATCTGGCAGCTGGAGAGTAAGCCAGAAGGTCCCAGCCATTGTTAGTCAAGGGCAGCAGTGCTTGTCAAGTCATGGACGATGCACGTTACAGTACTTTGCTCTCCATTCTTTGAATTGTTTTCAGCAGTTGAAAATAGTATCAGAGGTTATTTGTTGAGAGCTGGGAATTTGAGACCTGTTCTGTAGGCTCATTGGTTTGGGTCTCATTCTCCAGTGTGTTTCTACAGTTCACTCTAGTTAAGCATTATGTATATTTAACCCTTGCGGATGATACTACTATAATAAGTACAAAAAGGTCAGTAGATCTTAGCAGCCTCTCTGTGGAAGAGTAGCATCACCTTGATCTTAACTGCTAAAACAATTCCTTCTCAAGATTATAAAAATTGTTTGAAGTCTGAATTAAATTGTGGAATGAGGGAGCCTTTCAGAAAGAAGAAGGAGAAAGGATGTGTAAAGCACCACCAGGAAGTGTGTTTCTTTGGCAACTGTCTCTTTTGCAGTGTCTCTAAAATGTACCTTGAGAGTACTAGGCTTTTGCTTTGTCTTGATTATTTACCAGACTCTAATGAGAGGAATCTGGAATATTGTGTCCAGTTCTGGGCCCCACAGTTCAGGGAGGACAGGGAATGGCTTGAGAGAGTCCAACACAGAGCCACCAAGATGATTAAGGGAGTGGAGCATCTCCCTTCTGAGGAAAGGCTGAGGGAGCTGGGTCTCTTTAGCTTGGAGAAGAGGAGACTGAGGGGTGACCTCATTAATGTTTATAAATATGTAAAGGGTGAATGTCAGGAGGATGGAGCCAGGCTCTTCTCAGTGATGCCCAATGGTAGGACAAGGGGCAAGGGGTGTCAGCTGGAACACAGGAGGTTCCGCTTAAACTTGAGAAGAAACCTCTTCATTGTGAGGGTGACAGAGCCCTGGAACAGGCTGCCCAGGGAGGTTGTGGAGTCTCCTTCTCTGGAGACGTTCAAGACCCACCTGGACACCTTCCTATGTGATCTCATTTAGGTTCCTGCTCCGGCAGGGGGATTGGACTAGATGATCTTCTGAGGTCCCTTCCAATCCCGAACATTCTGTGATTCTGTGGAAGCAGTGTGGGGTTTTTTGTGATGGAGGTTTTTGGTTGGGTTTTTTGTTTGTTTGTTTTTTGTTTTTTAAATTTTCAATCCAAACAAATGAGACCTGTTTTAGACTAGGACAAAAAAACTCTATGGTTGGCCCTAAAGTAATGGCATAATCCCTTATGCTAGGATTGGGAGGCAAAGTTTTGGGGAGCAATTATTTGTTATATTTTGCTAGCAAAAATGTCTTTGGCTCTTCCTGTGTCTTGTTTTTGCAGCCCAGTGCCTATGAGGAGGTGGACTGGTGCCTTGAGTGTACCACGGAAATCCCTGATGCCCAGGAGCTGAAGGAGTGGATGACTGTGGGGAAGGTAATTTTTTAGATCGCGGTACTTAGCAGCCTAAGATGACACAGGACTACTCGGCCTGAA
Source organism: Antrostomus carolinensis (assembly GCF_000700745.2). Taxonomy (NCBI): domain Eukaryota; kingdom Metazoa; phylum Chordata; class Aves; order Caprimulgiformes; family Caprimulgidae; genus Antrostomus; species Antrostomus carolinensis. Next base: position 2,784 of record NW_010305907.1, read on the forward strand.
ACAATTGAACAGTTGCCTTGTCAAAGAGTTGTACAATAACCTAGACTGGAGAGAGCCTTTGGAGATTGCTAGTGCAGCTTTCTGCTTAAGCAGGTCCAACAAGATCAGGTTGCTCAAGGCCTTGTTTGGTTGAGTTTTGACTATCTTCATGGATGGAAATTTCACAACCTTCTTGGGCATCTGTTTCAGTGTTTGATAACCCAGCTGACAAAATTCTATATGGCTGATTGGCATTTTTTGTGTTGCAGCTTGTGTCCATTGTTTCCTGTCCTATTGCTGTCCAGCTCTAAGAGTCTAGATCAATCTTCTCTATTTCCTGCCATTAGGTGCATGTAGACAGCAATAGGATCTCCTTTTCTCCATTTGGAACAAACTGTTCTCTCAGTCTCTCCTCATACACCAGGTACTTCTGCACCCATCTTCATCATCTTGGTGGCCCTTTTGCTGGGCTTGCTCCAGTATGTCTGTCTTGTACTGGAAAGTACTAAACTGGATGGGTGTGAGGTATTCCACTGGATGTGGAAATGTGGTCTCAAGGTGCCTAACAGGGGCGAATCATTCCTTGGTCTGCTGGCTACGCTTTTGCTAATATGGCCTAGGATGTGGTTGGCAACCTTCATCCATTACTGTTAGAGGTTGCATTCTGAAATGATTGATACCATGTTTGCTAATTGTTACCTGTGTTCTTGTCCTGTTCCAGAGGAAGATGGTGATTGAAGATGAAACAGAGTTCTGTAGTGAAGAGCTTTTACGTAATGTCCTGCAGTGCAAGGTGAGTCACCCTCTTTAGAGAGGAACTGAAGTTTTGGGGAAGCAATTGAAATAAATAATTGAAGAGGATTGAGTAGTTTACTTAGGTGACTGGAAAGAGCTCAGAATGTCCTCTTTCACCTCCATGCCACTGGTATGACCTCAAATTCTGGTTGTTACTATCTGTTCAGCAACCTGTTTTGCACCTCAGCCTTCAAAGAGATGAATGAAAACACTCTCCCTTTCTTAGTCCAGCTGAAAGGCTGAGGACTTGAATAAGCTAAGGAAATAAACTCTCTTTCCTTTCCTATGTGTTCCATCTTCCCTCCTAGATTTTATGGTGCCCTTGTAAATTGCAGTAGAGTGTGAGTGTGTGTGTATATATGTGAGAGAAACACCTTAGACTGGGACTGCTTTTGAGGTTGCTAACCATGTTGTCAGGCTCTGGAGCTATCAGTACAGAATTCTTCAGTGTCACTAAATTTGCTTAAGAACTGGGGTAGAAGAGGAGTGAGTATGATGTGACAGAAGAACATTCTGTGTTGGTGAACCAAACCCTGCACAGAGTTTGCTGTCTAAGGAGAGAAGCACGAGGATAGGAAATGCTCGTGCCTGCCTATCCCTGTAGCCTGTGCCAGGTCCAGCTCAATTTTGTTTCTGTTTCTGCAGAGTGTATTTGATGAGCTGGATGGAGAAGAAATGCGTCGAGCCCGAACAAGGTCTAACCCATATGAGATGATCCGTGGAGTTTTCTTCCTGAACAGGTTTGCAGAACTTCTGGTAGTGTAGCTCCTTTCCCATTTATGTCCACTTGCAGCCTTGGGAGCCAAGACTGAAACGTAATAGCTCCCTATTTATGTGTTTGCAGGGCTGCAATGAAGATGGCAAATATGGACCATGTCTTTGACTACATGTTTACAAACCCTAAGGACTTCCATGGGGTGAGGGCCTCTCTTTAGCTTTCAAACAGCAGTGCTTTCTCAGAGAATGGAGAGGGTGGGAAGGAAGGAGAATCCTTAGGATGCTAGCTGGGAAAAAACAGATGCTTGAAGGAGACTTGTCTGACTGAGTAGTGCAGTTTATGGTGTATCTGGTTGGACTGATGGGAGCTGTTACTGGGTCAGTAGAATTTCCTCAGTTTCCTTTTGCAGAGGCCCTTGGTAAAGGAGCGAGATGCAGAGCTGCTCTACTTCGCCGATGTGTGTGCTGGTCCCGGAGGCTTCTCTGAGTATGTCTTGTGGAGGCGGAAGTGGCATGCGAAAGGATTTGGCATGACCTTGAAAGGACCAAATGATTTTAAACTAGAGGACTTCTATTCTGCTTCCAGTGAGCTCTTTGAACCTTATTATGGTATGTAGTGCCTGCGTGAGGATTACCTGATTTTTTTTTCTTATGCTGCAGCCTCTGTATCAGGAGCAGGGTTGGTATTGGTACCAGCATGGAGATCTAAGAGAAGCCTGTTTAGAGGGAACCATTTTGCAAGGTAGAAGGGGGCTGTCATCTGAAAAAGGGCTTGAGATTGGTGAGCTTGTATATCAAGTCACATTTCTGCACTTATTTCCAGTCTGCCCTGGGAATGTGTCCCATTATAATAGCTGATACTTGAGCGCTTTGCTTATCTGAAAATTGTAGAGTGCTTTGAGATTGCATGACAGTGTTTTTCCCACTTCACTGATGTCAGCCTGAAACACAGTGAGAGAGATGACTTATCATAGAACAGTTTGGGTTGGAAGGGACCTTAAAGAACATCTAGTTCCAACCCCCCTGCCATCAGCAGGGACACCTTCCACTAGACCAGGTTGCTCAAAGCCTCATCCAGCCTGGCCTTAAACACTTCCAGGGAGGGGGCATCCACAACTTCTCTGGGCAACCTGTTCCCGTGTCTCACCAACCTCACAATAAAGAATTTCTTCCTAATATCTAATCTAAACCTACCCTCTTCAATTTTAAACCAGTTACCCCTTGTCCTATCACTACAATCCCCGATGGAGTCCTGCCCTGTCTTTCCTGTAGGCCCCTACTGAAAGCTGCTATAAGGTCTTCCAGGAGCCTCTCTCCACTAAACAACCTCAGCTCTCTCAGTCTGTCATCATAGGGGAAGTGCTCCAGCCCCCAGACTTGCCCGAAGAGCTGTTGGCAGAGCCAGAGATAGAAACCTTACTTGCCTGACTGGCAGTATGCGTCTGTATCAGACCTCTTTAGCTCTGCTTTGGTAATTGATTGTGGGCTCTTAGTAAAGATAAATAAAACAGGTTTGGGTTAGAGGCTGTGTCTGAATCACTGTGACTAAATGAGCTTCTTAATCCAGAGAGGTTTAAGCTGAGAGGTTTTGCTTTGCTTTGAGACAGACTGAGCAGGTGTACACAGACAATTGCTCCATCTCACCTCACGGATGCTAACTTCTTAAGCTTGTTGAGATGTTTGAGCCCTCTGTCTCCTTAGCCTCTACGAACAGGAAGGGAAATACAAGGATTGCTAGTATTTCTGCTTCTTATTTCAGACTGTATAATGGAAACTCAACTGTGACTGCCTTGTCGAGAAGGGGATTTATTGTTCCATTATTACACTTTTTTCTTCTTTCCCTCCACCAGTCTGACTCTTATTGACTGCCACTTTTGATACCTGACCATGAACTCTTAGAGAATGGTTAGCACTTTAGGATTAGATCTGTTAAAGAGAAGGTTCATGGCAAGGGCACCAAGGCAGATAAACACATTGTTCTAACGGTTGCAGCATTTGGATCTTCATAACTCACTGCAAACTGGTGTTCTTATGGGGAGAAGGAGATGCCTGGAGAAATGAATAGCCCAATGACTTTGATGGATTTTCTTGATCCCTTTCTGTCTGTTATGCTATAAAGTCTAGTGAGATGTGTGCAAACTCTCTTCCAGTGATGGGAAGGAAGTAGCCTGCTGTGACATTTGTGTTGTGAGGAATGGTAACAAATTCTAGCGTCGCTTCACTTACTGACAGTATGATTGATGAGGAATGTAGTTATCAAAGCACTATCATGCATCCTGATCTCTGCTACTTTCTAGTCCTCCAGTTCCGTTAATAGAAGCTGTAGTTGCAGAAGATTTATAGGGACTAACACCAAGTAGAAGTTAAGGCTTCTTCTAAGTTAGAATTGGTGAGCTCTAGAATACACCTTAGATTAGCTTTCTAAAATGCCAACTTGGGGTACAACATACCTCTCTTTAAAAAGAACCATATGGGAAAACTGTAGGAATATTAATGCACAAACCCCATTTCCCTTTTCCCTACTCCCTTTTGTCCTGGGGACAAAACTTGTTCACAGGGTTTTTTGGGGGTTGCTTTTTTAAATTCCAGATTGCGTTGTGTTTGGAAATAGAGCATTGTGTTTCTTTGGAATGATTTGAATTCTTAGTAGAAGGTTGCCAGTGCACAGTGTAAATAATTTTGCCTTGTCTGTAAAAACATGTTATTAACAGGTGAGCTGTACAGTGAGATTGAACTTTACATTTTTAGTAGATTCAGCTCTGTGTCAGTCCTACTTGGATGAGAATATTATGTTGTCATGTAGTCAGTTCTCATCTCAGGGGAGGGCAGTGAATGATTTATCTTTTGCTGAGGCTAATATACAACTCATCATTTGAGCATGGTTATTGTGTGGCTTCGCATAGTCCTCACCACACAATCTGAATCATTTTCCTACATTAGCAAGCATCTTCAGTGGTGAACAAGGGAATGTGTTAATGCTTGTTCACCTATCAAGGTCTGTGTAACTTCTGACTAAATATTGATTGAATACAGTAGATCACTTGCACGTACTGATCTTTTGTCTGTACTTGTGAACATGTTAGTAATTGTCTCCTCTTTTCCACTTAGGAGAGGGAGGGATTGATGGAGATGGAGACATCACTCGCCCAGAGAACATTACTGCTTTCCGGAATTTCGTCTTGGACAATACAGATCACAAGGGAGTGCATTTCTTAATGGCTGATGGGGTTGGTCCATTTCTTTTTCTTCTTGCACTAATGTCCAAAACTGATACCTCAGTCTGCATATAGTAGGATATTTGACGTGTGTCCATAGTTACAACGTGAAATTCTTCAAGACTTGCCATTACAATTCCTAGTGGCAGGTTGTTTTTTTTAATCTTGAAGAAACAGAAATTATCATGGTTCAATGATTTAGCTGTACAGAATGCTTTGCTTGACCAGCAGATTTGTGGAGATACTAATCATAGGCTCTGTGCTTTAAAGGGTTTCTCGGTGGAGGGTCAGGAGAATCTGCAAGAGATCCTAAGCAAACAGCTGATGCTTTGCCAGTTCCTTACAGCACTGTCCATTGTCCGGACAGGTATGTTTTATCCATTCATCTTCTTCCTCCTTCTCTAAGGTGTGGGTGACATTGCAGCTGGATGCTGTACAATTTTTATTAATGTGCAACAAAGTCTGCTCTGCTGTGAGGCTAAGTTGCACAGAATTGAGTGTGTATGTTATGCATCCCGAGATGTTTGTCACAAAGCTAGGAGAACTGGGGCAGAAAAATTATACTTATGTGTGCTTATTTTGCCTTTAATTAAAAGCACGGGGTAAAATGCATTAGTTTAAAGCTCTTACAATGTGTTATGTTATGTAGCTGTCTTGGGCTAAGGTAGCTAGTGTGACAACTGGACCGTGTATCTGAGTTTTATGACACTAATGGACCAGCTGCTTCCTGAATATTCTAGCAGCCTGGTTGGAATGGAGTGGTGTTTATCCTTCCCTCTAACTTGTGGCTTTTCTCCTTGAAATCTGCCGTCTCTATGATCAAAACAAGACGATGTCTCACATTGTCTTAGCTGTACCTCGCTGTTGCCAAATGATGGACATTACAGCTCAATCTGGTTTTGATGGCTCCTCTCTTCTGCTGAGCGTAGTTAGCATTTGGCACTGACGCAGAAGATAAAAACGCTCGTTACGTTATAATTTATCCCGTGCCCTATGTTTAGAAGTACCTGAGGCAATGATCTGCTTGGCAGTAGTCTCAAATGTGATATGATAAGAGGAGCAACCTTTAAGTCTTTACTGTCTGGGTAGATAATGGCTCTGTAAGACTGTCTGCTTTTTGCTTGGGGAAATTGGGAATCTTCTTTGAAGGCAAAGGGCGACATAGCGTAGACTCTTTTCTAGATGGCAAGTTGCTCTGTTTAGGTAACATCTATTAGATTTTTCCTCCAGCCTGGTGTTTCTTCTTGCATATATTGGAGCTCCTCTTCTGTTGAGGCTTTTGTGTAGCATGCTGCCGTGCCATAGGGCACAGTTTGGGCCTGGAAGGGGAGGATGGGGGGTTGGATGGAAGGTTTGCTTGTTAGGCAGCACACATACGGATTTGATCCTGGTGAGGGAAATGCTTTTCTCTTTGCTGCAGCGTTATGGTGAAGATGGTTCATAGAGCCCTGTTGGCTCACTTCTTGGATGTATTTAGGTGCTGTTTACTTGTACAAAACTACTTGTACCGGTTCTGCAGAAGAGGAAGTTATTGAGGTGCCTGGTATCTCCTTGTGTCCTTATAATCTGCTGGTATTGGTGTGCTTCCCCTCTTTTTTCCAGGAGGACATTTTGTCTGCAAAACCTTTGATCTGTTTACTCCATTCAGTGTGGGACTTGTTTATCTGCTGTATTGCTGCTTTGAGCGAGTGTGTATCTTCAAACCTGTGACAAGCCGCCCTGCTAACTCAGAGAGGTGAGATTCTTGAGCATGAGGGAATACTAAAGAGACTGTCCTCTAAATACAGTGATAGATGGATTTGGGTAAGTCTACTGGAAGCTCTGTGACCTGCCTCAATTGGCAACTGTCTTGGAGGAGGAAACATTTTCGATGCTTAGCAAATACGATGTTTGACAGGGTAAAGGTGATATTTACCAAATTATACTTCTGAGGAGAAAGGAATGGAACTGAATATAAAACAAATTCTGTTTTTCGTGAAACAACTATGGTTCCAATGAAGCTAGAGTATATTATGTGTGTTATCATTGTACCGGTCAAATTTAGCAGAATTTATTTACTACCTGAGGGAGATCTTGAGGTTTTTCAATAGGATTGAGTTTCCCAGTCTTTCCAAAGCGTAGAAAATGTTTAATGACTTTGATAGGTGACATTGCACCTTCCTAGGGGTACCCAGGAGGAAAGAGTTCCTGGGATTTGAGAAACTATCCTGGTAATGGGAGTGTGGCAGGAAAGTTGACTCTGTGAAGGAACTGAACCCATGCAATCTCTCTGCCTTGCTCTACAGGTACGTGATATGCAAAGGATTAAAGCTTGGGATCGATGACGTGCGGGACTATCTCTTCATGGTGAACATCAGACTTAACCAGCTGCGCAACTCTGATGTGGACGTGAATCTTGTTGTCCCATTGAACGTGATCAAAGGCGACCAGGATTTCTACGATTACATTGTCCAGTCCAATGAAAAGTGAGTGTCTATGGGTGATGAGGGCTGCTGTCTGTAGGCAGGTTGACCAACATGGCTTTCAGTTGTAGCTTCTTGCACTCATGGAGGTCCTTGTTGATGCTGGTACACTGCTCTGCTTTTGCTCCCTGAGAGGCTTAACAGAGCAGACAGACCCTGTGCAGAGAGAAATGCTGTATACTGTTGGTGACTGTTTGGCCCCTGAGTATTGTGTAGAAGAGAAAGAAGACTACTGCCTAGTTTTTTCCAGTGGTCTTCCTGTTGCTTTGAATCATGTTGGCAATGATCCATCACTGCTCTGAGGATCAGACTGGCTTCTTCCTGTTGTCCCAGCACTCTTCCTTGCTTTGAAAAGTAGAACAATCTTAGTGGTGATTAACTTGCTTCCTGACTGAAACTTGTCCTCTCTTTCAGCCACTGCAAAGTTCAGATAAAGGCACTAGCCAAAATTCGTGCCTTTGTTCAAGACACGTGAGTATATTCCTCTGGCTTTCAGTGAGGACTGAATTAACCTGCTATAAATTAATTGCTTTGCCCTTCTTTAATGTGTTCTTAATTTGAGCTGGTACTTGGCTTGGCCTTTGGAGCCAGGAAAGTGAATAGTGCCTTTAGGTAGCTCAGTTTGTGTCTCTGCCCGAGTTCTTTGCAGAAATATGTGGGTGCTGGAGGATTCCTGAAAGTTGATGGTCTGTTATCACCCTTGTTGAGAAAGCTTCCATGCATTGCATGATTTCCAATTACTGTAAGTGGGCCTACTTCTTAGCAGGAGTGTAAGCAGAACAGTAGCTCCCAGCTGGTATGTTCAGTTCTACAGTAACTGTCTCAGTTGGATGTGGTTCATAGCTCTTCCTTTGCCAGGGGCAATTCAAAGCATCTAAGTTACATACCTAGACTTGCCTAAAGCTTAGGATGTCAATTTTTTGTTTAAATCTAAAGCCACTGCAATGTGTAACTGTTCCCCTGGCATGACTTTTCTGTTCAGATGTCATTCAGAGATAATATGTAGTAGAAAGTTGAGTGAGTCTGGGCGCTAGGAGTTATCTAAGAGTTAATCCTAATATTGGCACTGTTTTTTTGTATGGCTTTTGCAGGTCTTCATTGCTATTTGTAAACAGGGCTGTGTATCCAGCTCTTCGAGATTAGCATAAGTTCATACTAATACATAACTTCTTGAAAGTATTGATGCCCAATGGTACTTTCATGGGATGGAGTGGTGGCTACTAATCAGTAGTGCAGACCATGAAACAGAGCTAAACATGGGGATTGGAGATGGGTGGAGGGTGGGGAGGGAAGGCAGCATCCTCTTTTGTGTAATCTGTTGAGGAACAGTGCATGTTTGTCATTCCCAAGCCAGACACTGGAAGATGCAAGTTTTATAGGGCTGGGATATGTAATGCTGCCAGAGCAATGAAGTTAACACCATCTTAGCAGTCTGCTGTCTTTCCGTAGGACACTGATTGAGCCACGGCAGGCTGAAATCCGAAAGGAGTGTCTCCAGCTATGGGGGGTAAGTAAACTGCTAAGCAGGGAGGTGGTGAAGGTGTCCTTGCTGTGGTGGAACAAGAATGGAGCTGCAGTATGGATGTGACTTTCTAGCCAGAGGTTTAATATGTTGTCTTGTGGGAAAGTCAGATACCATTTCAAACCGTTTATGTAAGCAAACAGGATGTTTCTGACTCATTTTGTGTATGACTTCACTGAGCAGGCTTCTTGGCTGCAGGTGGGAATATTTCATCCTACAAAGAGTAAAATCAGCACCCAGTTCCCAAGCAGCAGAGCTCTCCAAAAGGTCTTGTTCTATGGGTCTGCAGTTTCTCTTTCCTGAGCTTTTGACTGAAGTGGAGCCGTAGACATGGCAGTCAGTTTCGCAGGCTAATTGTTTGTCTTTGATGAAACAAAATTTCATTGAAACATGGATGAAATCAAAGATTTAGCCTGAAACTTTCTGAAGTTGCCTGTTGTTTCCTGTGAGACATGGCATGCCTACATTAAATTGGCAAAACACATGAGACCTTTTATTTGCCAGATGACCTCTCCAGTAACTGGAATCTCAAGAGCAGGAGTTTCAAGGGGCAGGATGTCTTGTCATGTATTGAAACCAGAAAGGTTCCTATGAATGTGCCAGAGAATAACACTTACTATCAGTCATTTGGATTTGTTTTCAGATTCCTGATCAGGCTCGTGTTGCTCCTTCATCTTCAGATCCCAAATCCAAGTTCTTTGAGCTGATCCAGGTGAGACCTTAACCAGAAGCTTGTTCTGAGTTGTTTCATACAAATAGAACGTTTCCCCGTAGGAAATAAGAGATAAAGCAGCTAGTCCCGGATTACTGTTTCATGTAGAAGTTGCATGTACCTACCTGTTGATGTATTGTGTCTAACTTGCCTTTTACATACTTTGCTCTTCAGGGCACGGACATTGATACTTTCAGTTACAAACCCACTCCTCTGAATTCCAGTACACTGGAGAAAATTCGCCAAGTGTTGGATTACCGGTGCATGGTGTCTGGAAGTGAGCAGAAGTTCCTCTTGGGGCTAGGGGTAAGTGCTGAGAAGACTCCAGGAGTTTTGCTGGTTCATTTCAATGCTACTATTCTGCCTTGCAGTTTCATCCCATCCTTTCCTGTCCTCAAAGGCCAGAAAGGATCCTCATCAGCAGTCCCTGAGACTGCTAGTTATTTTATGTTTCTTTCTCCTGATTTTACTGCTTTTCACACTAATTAACCCTGTTTTTGTAATCGCAGCCTACACAGAGACCTGTACCCTTGCTAGTGTCTCTAATTATCTTCACTGTCCTTTTAAAGGTGTTCTATTTATGGTTCTTTTGTGTGGGTAGGAAAAGTCACTGGCAGATTAGAATCAGTGTTTTCTTCCTTTGCTGTAGAGATTCAGGTTCTTCCTTAAAACTTCTGACAAGGAAACTGCCTTTGACAGCCTAGGACAAAAATAATCTCTGAGGGCTGTTCTGCAGTTAGTCAGAGGTCTCTCTTCCACCCGTGCCCTCATGAAGCTTTGGCTGAATCTGACTCTGCCTTCTCCACACAGAAATCACAGATCTACACCTGGGATGGTCGCCAGTCAGATCGCTGGACAAAGCTGGATTTGAAAACTGAGCTGCCACGAGATACCCTTCTCTCTGTGGAGATTGTTCATGAGCTGAAAGGCGAGGTAGGAGGCTCTTCTCTCCCTTACCAGGTGGCCACAAATGTAATGAACAGTTTCACCTATGTAAGATAATGCAGAATAAATGTTCCATCTGTGCCAGGTGCAAGTTGTTTGGGGGTTTTTTTGTATATGATCTTTAGAGAAACTATTTTGATTAAGTTTCTTCTTTCTGTCCAGTGCTAGAGATAGGAGCTTTTAACATTATTTTGAAAACACTTTGGACCTGACATGCTGCTGTTGTCCTATGTACGGCAGCAGATGACATTGCCAACATAACTTAATGTGTTCTGTGGCTCTTTGGATACATAACTGCTCAGTAGTGATTGCAGGCCTTGGGGAAAAGATTATCATGGTATATTCACCATGTAAGGTATTGCTGCCTGGGAGTTTGCCTGTCCTCTGGCACCTCAGATGCAGATGCTGTAGTGCACTGGGCTTTGTGCTGTGGTACCTGATAAGACACACAGAGCTGGTGGTGGCAAAAAAAAAATCTTTCCCTCTCCTGAGACAAAACTGTGTGGTTGAGATACACCAGTTCTTGGAGGATGGCACTTTACTGTACAATGGGCAGCAGGGAATTTGTGTCCTTCTAATATCTGTAAAGGTGCTTTCTTGTGAGAAGAGAATGATGTCCTGTCAAAAAACAGGCTATAAATCAAAGCTAAAATAGCAACAGTCTGAGTAGTAAGTCTCTGTATTTTCCTCCCTAGGGGAAAGCCCAGCGAAAAATCAGTGCTATCCACATTCTTGATGTTTTGGTGCTGAATGGCAATGATGTTCGAAAGCAGCATTTCAACCAGAGGTATGTAGGATCTGGAGAAGCTTCTTTCCTGTACATGAGTAGGAGTGACTGGGAAACAACATTCACACTAAAAGCAGAATGCTGATCACAGGGAGAAAAGTGCATTCAGCTGAAACAGTGCTGTAAAGATGAACTGTGAATGAACCTGCTCTGAACTGAAGTGCGTATAGCGTTTTCCAGCTGTACCTCCTCTGTGGATAAGGGGAGGTCTAGTTTGTTTCTTAGTCTGGGGTGAGCCAGGCACAGTCTGGGTAAACTGAGCATCCTGGGAATGTGAATGAGCATAGCTGATAACTGGCTGAGGGACAAGGAACAAGCTTCTCTGCTTTCTTCCTCAGAGACATGTCTCTACTAGTCCTACTTTCCAAAAGTATGTTCAGCAGCATGTAGGCTTGTAGAAGAAGCTATGGAGACACATTGCTAATGGATCATAGCCAGTATCACTGAGCACTGAACTGGGAGAGCGGGGTGAAAAAAGTCTTGCTCAGTACCTATTTGGGTAGCAGTAGAGGCCGTCTGCATGTACCACCACCACTGTGTCTAATCAGTTATTCTGCTGGAAATGTTTACTAAACTGCTGTGCCAAAGATCTCCCTAATCTGCTGGATTCTCTTTCCATTTTAATTCAGGATTCAGCTGGCGGAGAAGTTTGTCAAAGCTGTCTCTAAACCTAGTCGGCCAGATATGAACCCTATCAGGTGAGTGACGACTCCTTCCCTCAGCCTGATGTGCTTTGCTTTCAGTGTGTTGGAGGATGACGATAAGGAGCTGAAGGAGAGTTAAATTTCATGCTGAAATTCATAGTTCTGTTATGTTCAATGGAAAGAGGCTAAAAGCCCTTTAGATAGCTAAGATAAAGGTTAATGGTGGAGAAGTTGTGCCCACCTTTCACGTATCAGCCAGCCATGTTTTCATCATAAGTGGATTGGCTGGTGCTAATTTCAAATACCTGTTATAGTAGATCTAGCACCCAGTTAGCCTAATCATGGCAAAGACTTCTGTATCCTTGTCTACCCTGAAGGGTCAGCAGTGGTACAGAGATGCTGATTGTTAGTAGATAAGTGCTGATCAGCATTTACAATCTCCAAATGGTTAGTCTGAGGAGAAGGATTTAGGAAGGCTGAGGAGGGACTTTTTACAAGGGCAGGTAGGGATAGAACAAGGTGATGGCTTTAAACTGGAAGAGGGTAGGTTTAGATTAGATATGAGGAAGAAATTATTTCCTGTGAGGGTGGTGAGACACTGGAACAAGTTACCCAGAGAAGCTGTGGCTGCCCCCTCCCTGGAAGTGTTTAAGGCCAGGCTGGATGAGGCTTTGAGCAACCTGATCTAGTGGAAGGTGTCCCTGCTGATGGCAGGGGGTTGGAACTAGATGATCTTTAAGGTCCCTTCCAACCCAAACCATTCTATGATTCTATGAGTTACGATCCCAAGAAGGTTCCTGACAAAAGGGCTTCAGCTTTGGTTGTCTCCTGACCTTCTGTTTCATTAGTTGTGCTACAGTGGAGCATAAGAGCGTCATTGTGCTGGGCATCAGATAGGTGTTGTGGACAAAACAGCTTCTGTTTCAGAAGCTAAAAGTGCTGTGATATTGTGAGAGAAGCTGGAGGAAGGGAAAAAAAAGTCCTTGGTGGCTTATTGAAAGATAATGGGTGAGATCTCAATTAAACTCAAGACAAACAGAGTTGAAAGAACTGGGGGAGCTCAAAATGTTGGAGGGGGCTGAAGGTGAAGTGAGAGGGAAAGCTGTAGAGATGGTTGTAGGGTAGTAGGTTGTAGGAGGATCCTTTTCTGCTCTTGTGAGAAGGCATTCGAACTGTGCTCTTTGAGGCCTGATGCTTGTAGCAGTGTGTGGGAAATGGGTGTAAGATCAGAAGCAGTGCTTTTGAAACTTTCCCATTGTCTTTCTGTGTCTCAGAACAACAAAACCAAAAATAGTTTGACATAATAATGAGAATGTTGACTTCAAATCATCTTTACTGATGTAAAAAAAAAAAAGGCTATTTTTACCTCAGGGTAACTAACGTGCTTGTGGCATCCCTGTGGGTATTAATGGTGAAGACCAGGCAGTTTAGTTACTGGGAGGCCAGCATGCTGAGGCCAGAACCTGCCTGGGGCTGACCTTGGTGAATTTACTTCATGGGAGAACAAAAGCACCCAACTTTCATTGTTCTTCCTCTTCTGTATACTCAGCCTGAGGTAAAAATGCATGACTTCCTTAGCAGCGAGGATGCTCGTATGCTGCTGACAGCAGCCAGCCATGAGCATCCAGGTGTCAGGTTTTCTCAAGGCAGGAAAAATAAGGCCCTGGAGCATAAGATTGATAAGATTGAGAAGGGTGAACCTCAGTCATGCCTGACCACCTCATGGTGTACAAAATGCACTGTTTGGCTGCTCCCTGTAGCTGGGACAGAAAAATAGGACAGTTTAAATTTTTTTTTAAATCACATTTTTGTCTTTTTCCCCCCCAGAGTGAAGGAAGTGTACAGACTGGAGGAAATGGAAAAGATTTTTGTGAGGTAAGTGACCGGCACAAATGAGAGACTTCAGGGCCCATTGAGGGTATGAGCCACCAATGCACAGGAATAGGAGGTATGTGCTTGAGGGGTCCTAGAGAAAGAAAGAGCTGTTAAAGCTTGTGCAGCTCATGGCTGCTCTTTCCCAGATGCTGCTGACTCAGAGCATTGTCCTGCTGAGTTCTAATGCCGTAGATGTGGCCAATGTACTTTACAACAGCAGGAGCAGCCGTGGTGCTTGAGTCTGTGCAGAAGTGGCAGTGGCTTGAAAGATTAAGAGTTCATACCTGAAATGGGAACCCCACTTGGATTAAGCATGGTAGATCATCATGGATCTTTCATTGCAAAACTCGATTTGCTACCTGATCTAGACAGCTCTAGCTGGTTTCTTTAGGCAGCATGTGGGGGAGGCAAGAGACTACATTCTCCAGGATGTGATGATTTTGTCCTGTCAGTGCTGTCAGATGCTCTGGAGAGGGTGTGCAGGTGGCCTGTTGTGTGCAAGAGGACAGTAAAGGAAGAAACAAGGCATCTCTATCACTGCCTTCTCTCCACATCCAGGTTAGAGATGAAAATCATCAAGAGTTCGGGGGGAATACCCCGGCTGTCCTACACTGGCCGAGATGACCGGCACTTTGTGCCCACAGGACTCTACATCGTACGGACTGTGAATGGTAAGAAGAGAGAGTCCCTGCTCGCTCTTATTGTAAAAATAACAGTAGAAAGTATTGACCAAGCTTCCTCCTGCTGTAAGTTGGTAAAAAATTGATGAGAGTGTTGCAATGGCTAGAGACTTAACTGCTATTTTGGATTTGGATAAGGTTTAAGGTATTTATATGATAGGTTTTTCTGTTGTGGGTTGATTAGCTATTGTGGGTAATTCAATTTATTTCCATGACTGATGACTTTCTTTTTTAATGAGATCATAATTTTTCATCAAGAAGATATTTTCTGGAGTAATAGTACATGGAAATATCCACGGAAATATGGAAATGTAATATATGTGAATTTACATATAAATATGTATATTTACACTGTGCTTTTTTTTCCCCTCTTAATTTTCTGTCTGATCCTTGTGACTCTTCTCCAAGATCCCTGGACAATGGCATACAGCAAAAACTCCAAGAGGAAATTCTTCTTCAACAAAATGACCAAGAAAGCGACATACGACCTCCCTCCTGAATCCATCGCACCCTTTCAGTGAGTACAAGCCAGAGCTGTGTCCGAGTTTGTGAGCTTGTTGGTGTATTTGGAAGGGAGTTATGGTGTGCTGTGCTAAGTTCTTGCAGTCATTTGCAGTGCAGGCACAGCTTGGTCACCAGCAGAGTGTGCTGCAGAAGCTGGCACCTTCTCAGACTTCTAGGAAACTGCTGATCTGGATTTGTGGATTTTGCAATTAATTGCTGTGAGTAACACACATCTCACAACTTTGTTCCCCTGTCTGCAGCAGAGTACAAGTTAGTGAACCTCCCTGCACACAGGGAAATGGAAATTGAGCCCAGCAATTGTAATTTGCTGTAACTCTGTATTTTAAGATGCTTGGTTGGAAGTTGCTAATTTAAAAGCAAATCCCAGTTCATTTAGCCCAGGCTCTGGAATAAGCTGTAGGTAGCTGGGAGCTGTTTAAAGAGAGAGTGAGAGAGAAAAGCAGCAGCTCCTTGGGAAAGAATTAAGTTGCTTGTCATTGGACAGTTATTAACACTAAAAAAAATAGGCTAAGGCCACCTCTTAAGTACAGCAAATCCCGAGTCTGTGAGACACCTCAGGGCTCGTGGGTGGAGATGTTCTGCACACCTTGCCCTCAGGTAGTCTCAAGAGATGCACTTCACCACCACTACCCAGGACTGTGCCTCTGAGCGAGAGCTTCCTATGAAATGGGGCTCCTGATTTTCTCACTCTGAATCTCCTTACCTACCTTACAGCAGCACTCGTAAGAATCCTTAAGCTTTCCTTAACCACATAAGCAGAAGAACAGGCTTAAAACTGTAAAAGCAGAGGCACACGATGCTTTTTGCCTCCATGTGTCAGGATGGGCTTAGTTCTGCCTGTGTACTCAGAAGCAGGCCAGCATGAACCTGCGTGAATGATTGAGGAGGTGGAGGAAGGCTTGTGTGGGACTCCAGAAGGGATGTGTTGTCTTGTGGTTAGTGAGTACTAATGTGTCTGTAATTAGCCATTGACATGTGCTCTTGTCGCTGTGCTAGTACTGCTTTGTTAGAACAGTAGCACTAAATAAGCTATGAATATTAAGTGTCAGTAATTGTACAAAACTAAAGGCTGCTGTGTTTGCAGTAATTAGCAGCTCTGTTTTCATTATGGCTGGGACTATGTTGATGCAGTGAGGGAGGGCTGTGCTTGATGGATGGAGTGAGAGATGGCATTGTAGGACCAGAAGTCTCAGCAGCCAACTGGAGCTTGGTTATTTGATATGAGGGGAAAGAGGGGATGGTCCCAGCAGCTTTTGTGCAACGTGAAGTGCTGTTCACTTGCAAAGCTCCATAGGACAGCTATTACTCATCTGGTAGTTTTGTGGTGAGTGATTAGATTGCTGCTGCGGGCAGACTTTCTAAAGGCCTTTCCATTGCCTGCAATGACATCCCCTCAGAAACTTGGGGGAAAGGTAGGTTTTCCCTAATGACCTGTCTCCTTGCAGCAAATACTGAACTGAATGTTGAGTGAAGCTAGAATCAAGTTTGTTTCCATGGAAATCTCTTAGGCTTGGAAGTTGCTCCACCTTATGGGCTGTGGAGTTTATATGGTGAATGAATGCACTGGTCTTTCTCTAAGGCACCCCTTAGAATATCTGTGTGGCTCCCCTTGCAAGGGCAGCTGGCTCTGTAGTGCACTCTGTGGCTAGGATGACAGTGTTTTCCTTCCCCTCCCCTGCCAAACTAATCTTGCTCTTCTCTCTGCCCACAGCATCTGCCATTACAGCCGCCTCTTCTGGGAGTGGGGGGAAGGTGTCAAAGTCCACGACTCTCAGAAAAGGCAAGATCCAGAGAAGCTATCAAAGGAAGATGTCCTGTCTTTCATCCAAGCACACTACCCTTAACCCTGCTCTCTTGAGGAGTGCAAGGGGAGCTGAGCCCAGCTTGGATTCTTCAGGGACTGATGAGACTGGGGAGACTCCACAACTTCTATCCTGGTCTTCTCCAGAGCTGATTTCCTGGAAATGATCTAACCAGGGGGTAGTACGCAGAGGCCCAGGACAAGGCTCTAACCTGGCAGTGTATATAAGAATACAGCCCAGGTAGTGCCTGCTGCTGGAGTACCCAGGAGTGGTGACTCCTGGAGCCAAGGCCTAACGCCCTTTTGTCCTGACCTACTGCATGCATGAGGCCAGGGGGCTGGCAGCTTGCTTTGCTCCTGCTCAGAGATTCAGCGAGGTTTGTGGAGCTCTGTGTGTGCCAGAACTCTCCAGGCTCGTGCTTCTTTGTCAGTGTAGAAAGGAGCAGAGATGTCTTGGTGGCAGAGCTGGGCAACAGGACATTGAAGCGGCCCTGCATTGTTTCTGGCCGGTATTCGCCTCCTCGGTCTTGTCAAAGGCCTACACTACCCAGTGGAAGGTGTTAACTCATTGGGGAATGCGAGCTTTGGGGTGTAACTATGTATTCTTGTTGGGCTCTCCAACAGTTCTGCTTATCAAGGCACTTGGCTGGCCACTGGCAATTCCTATGTGATGGTATCCTGTTGGACAGAGGCCAGCACAGGTGATGAGTAGAGTCCTGGCACAGATTTGATGTGCTCAGTGCCAGGGATTTCTCAGACCTCTAGAAGCTGCTGTGACAAGGATTTCCCCTCTCCAGATCAATAACTGATCCTGAGCCAGCAGCCTGGGGTTAAATTGTGAACGTGTCAATGCCTCATGGTACTTCTGAGACCAAGGTGCTTTGATTCTTGGTACTCAACACAATTACCTGAATATTCAGGGAGGAAAGCAGATGTGGGAGGGAAGACAGGAAGGTTAGGATGCTGGAGGTCTTTGGAGGAAAAGATGGGAACTTCTGCATTAGTTAAAAAAGCCAGGGCTTCAGTGAAAAGATATCTTGACTTTGACCATGTTGGTTAATCAGAAGAAATCCAGTCCCCTGACTCTGCCCACTGGAAAGGTTACCAGACTTTCCTTTTTAAATGTAAGAGTGGGCTTTGAAACCCTCCACGTCTCATGTGGCCCTGGAGCTGTACTCGGAGTGGAGGCACAGAGCTGTGAATATCTCAGCATGGTATTTGTGTGTCAACAGAGTCCTCCATGCACTTCTGTGCTGGGCTCAAAGTTGTCTTCTGTTGCATGTTTTACCTTCACTTCTGGCTTCCATGGCACTTTTGCCTGGTCTTCCACGTAAATCAGCAGATCACACACAGTTGACTGCTTTTGGCCAAGCAGCAAAATTGCCCCCTGCCCCCCCGTCCCCCCCCCCCCCCCCCGTTTTTTTTTGGTCTTGGCTTGTTTTTAAACATAGATTGGCAGTAGGGAGGAAACTGATTTAGGGGTTGTCTGAACTGTGCCTTAAAGCTATAGTTCTAGAATCTATAGCAGTTGTTTAGTTCTTGTTTCTTTCTCTCCACACCCATATGTACCATTTGAACAAGGTTTATGTAGCAAGACATGGAAATTTTCACTTCTAGATGTATAGGTGCATGGGTGCCCTGCACCCCACCCAAAGAAGCCAGAACAAGGATGGCATGTTGTAGAAGTCCCACCTCCACCCTCCAAGGCCCAGCATCATGCGTAGGTTTTGTGTTCATTCTCAGCACACAGTTGAAGGTCATTCTACAAGTAGGCTGTGCTCTCTGAGCTTGGAGCACTTCCATGTCTTGACAAGCAAATTGTCTCCATATAACCATGTATTAATTCTCTACAGTTTGGTATTAATTAACAGCTGCAGCTCCTTGCAGCAGGGAAAATTATATGCAGGCTTGATCAGTGCAGAACCACACTCCTGGTTAAAGGAGCAGCACAGAAGTTGTCGTGGTCAGTTGGTCAGTGAAAACTGGAGGAGGCAAAACTCAGGAGTGGATGGGAGGGAGGTTGGCTTACACATAGGTAGCCCTGAATATTGTGCAGGGGAGCTATCCTGTTTCTTCTAAAGCTCTGGCCAAAAGTGAAGTGGGTCAAAGCTGGTTTTTTTTCATGTTGGTGACTATTAGTTCCCAGACACAGTTAGGTCTGCCAAAGCAGTTGAGGGATGGCATGCTGTCAATGCATTTTTTTCTGACCTGTAGACCCCCTCTGCTCTCTAGCATTGATAAAAATGTATGAAAGAAATGGTGGCCCTCCCCCCCAAAGAACAAGAGGCTCATCACTGGCAGTTTTGTTTTGGCAAAGGCACTTTTGCGAGGGATGAGGAGGAGTCTCTCCCAGTGGGCAATAAAGAACCTCCAACTGTGTGGTTTCCAGGCCTGTGTGCAGCTGGCTTTTTAAACCAACCAGTAATTTGAGTTCTGGTGCTTCTTCGGACTGCCCTGAGGCTGTTCTAGTGCCAGCAAAGCATGCTGCTCCCTCTGCCAGGCTCCTCTGCCAAGTGTTGTGTCCTCCACTCAGGGCTTTGGGTCTCCTGTGGGCTGGCAGCCAGAAGGGTGACTAGGAAGTACACTAGGGTGAGTGTAGGCCTCTGAGGGTGCAAAAAGCCCTGGTTAGCCTGCAGGCTAGCTCTGATGAACAGATACTTTCTGTTTACCCAGTTGCCTCCAGCTCCTCCTGATTTTAATTTGCTTTTATTTTTAATTTTATTTTTGATGCACTGAACCTTAATTCTGAATCCCCCTTCAAGAAGGCAGCATGAGCCACCATGCTTCTTGCTTCCCTGCAGGGGAAATACAGAGGAATTATGTCGGGAGAGGGGGCGAGGAAGGTCTTGTTGAAGGGAATGTTTATGTACATTAATTGCACAAGGTATTGTTATTAGGCTGCCTATCATTTTGTGTTGACTTCTCTGCTTTCATTGTTGCCATTACCAATACAGCCCCTTTAGTTAACAACAGTGTTTGTTTTCTTTGCTTCCCACAGAATTCTGGCCAACAGTGTGTGTTAGCGTGGAGACAGAGAAATGCCTTGCACAGTTCCATTTTTAAGCCCTTTTAAATGCTTTCCTGGCAAGCAGAGCACACCCAGGGCCATCTAGCGTACGTCACTAGATCAGAATGAAAGGGGACAGTCTCCAGCACTCCTCTGCAGCACATGCCATGATCCTTCCCACTTGAAGCAAACACTCGAGTAGATTCCAGGTTACAACAGACCAATAACCCTCTGTTGAGACCTCGGTGACCAGGGATGTGAAGTACCTAACGCAGTCTAGGCTTACTATGGTGCAAAGTGTGCCAGCAGGGAGATGGTAGGATGAGAAGAAAGCAGTGGCTGAGAGACATGTAAGACAAGAGGAAAAAAAAGAAAAACGGGAAGTTACAAGGTCAAATTGTTTTATTTAAAGCCCTGCAGAGGCACTTCCATCCCTAGCAGTTCACAGTAAATTATCTTCTGCAAGTGTTGATTCTCAGAGGCACAAAATGGCTACCAAGCTCTGATGTACTGGAGAGGTAGGCAGATCTTCTCAAAGACCAAGCACCCAGATCTCAACCTGGATGCATCCTGCTTGCAGAAAGAGAGATACCTACCTCCCATCTGTTTCTGTGGAGGTAGGGTTCCTTTGGTCCTGTAAGTCAGGGTGGAGGAGGAAACATCTTTGTTTATAGCTCAGCTCTGGGCACACGTGGAGTCTTTAGGTCACAATACCCAAGTTACCCTTTGATCCAAAGAGCCTGGTGTCCCTTCAGCCTATGGCCGAGTCACAGGAACCAAGAACGTGGCAGGTATTCTGATGGGGCTGGTCAGGGAGCACTTGGCTGCAACCACAGAGGTCCTCTTCAAAAGGGAAAATGTGTTGCCTTCCTGCATCAGGCTGGATGGTCTTGACTGCATATTGGGTAGGACAGCACCACCTTGAGCTCTGCTTGACCTGACTGCAATTTGCAGGTGTGCTGTGATTTCTGGTTTGTCTCCTGTCCCCCTCAGTTCTGAGGTAAAAGCTTCCCTACAATGAGGCTCGGAGAGGATAAACAAGAATGGCAATTTGAAATGCTGATCCTCACCCTTGGGGGAGGCACAGTGGTGAGAGGAGGAAAAGCTCCTTCTAGGAGAGTCATTTGGTCAGCAGGGTGAATTCTTGAGTGCAATCACATCGTCCAGCAGGCGTAAATAAGAGCAATCAGCAACCCTGTAGCCACAGCAAGGGCAGCATTCTTGCGATTTTCCTTGCGAAGCGCACTCAGTTCTTTCTCTGGGAAGCAAACAAAAGCCTTGCTTGTGAATGTTCTTCATGTTGCAGCTCCATCTCCCTTCAAAACCGTCTTAAAAGCACAATGCTACCCTTGGCCACAGGGAAACTCTTTTGGGATCAGTATGCAAAGCTGCCAATTACAAGATGTGCTGAACAGGAAGTAAACTAGCAGGAACACTTTCACTTGCTACCTCTCATCCTGGCAATCTCAGTAGCTGTGCTTGGGAATACTTCGGTGCCAGACCAGTTCCTGTTTGCAAATGACCTTGTTCTAGGACCATACAAAGGACAGAATGGGTCATTAGAACAACTACTTGTTCCCTAAGAGAATTAAGAAAAGAGGGTAGAGAGCTATTTTTACTGTCTTCTAGACATAACAGCCTGGTACCTTCTCCTAGTGCTTCAATTTACTTAAATACAACTGTGGCTGCCTTTGAATATTTGCAGAATCTGGGTTTCCTCGTGCCCCAGAAGGATGAGTGTGCAACAGCCTGAACACTCATTCTGTTTGGGTGTGCAGCTTTGTAGAGATGGATCACTTTCCCTTGCCCTGGTTTACCAAAGAACGCAGATGCAGAGAGAGGAAGGAAGTGGCTACCAAAAGTATGGAGTCCTACTGATCTCCATTTCTGTTCCATTCCCTTTACCACAGCTAAGAACCCCATTCTCACTAGTTCTGTTCCACAAGGCTTTGCTGGATGGTAGAGGCAAGAAGTGAGGCCTACAGCACTGCACACTGCATGGCCAAATGGCAATAATTACTTTGCAGGACAAGGTTTGGTGCAGGCTGTCTCCAGGGCCACAGTGCCCTTGCTGCTGAAGTCAGCTGCAGTGACCACACAGGTTACTGCTGTTACAGTTTGCACTAGCAGCCTCCAGTGGAAATGCCTTGGTGCTGGTATCAAGAGGCTTTTAGCTGTTCTTTCTTCATGTAGTACAAGCATTCTCATGCAACCACAGGGCAAACTGCTTGAATCTGCAGGGCTACAGAAGAGGTGGTGGGGGCAGGAGGTCACATAACCCCAAGCATAGCAGTGCCAGCTTAAACTGATGGAGCAATGCCCTTGTCAGCAACTGCAGTTCATGGCCTCAAGTGCATCAGCTGGAATAAGAGATTTAATCAGGGGCTATAGCAGTGATCTAAAAAGCCTGTGTCTGCATGGGCTGTCTGTTCTGTTCCAGGAGGAGCAGCCATCACCATTAGGTGAGGCTGTTGCTGCTGTCTGAGCAGCCTGTCGCTGGCTCTGCTGATGACAGCAGTGATGGCTGACTGCTGGTAAAAGGGTGGCAGTGATGTGATGTGCAGAGTCTTCTGCTCTCTCTAGTGGTAGGCCCTTAGGGAACAGCTTTGAATCTTTAAAATAACTGTTAGTCTTCTGGAAACAGACCTTTAACATGAGTTAAAATTACAAATTTTCTGGCCATACCCCAGTTTCCAACTCTCCAGGCCTAAAAGAACACTTGTGCTGCTTTCCCTTCTGTGAGCTCTCATGCTTGCACTGCTGCAGAGTGCTCTCAAGCAGTTAACCTGCTGATCAACACCGGGAGCCTCAAGACACAGAAAGCAGCATCCCTAATGGAATGGAAGTGCTGTCAAATGTGTGGTAGCTCAGAGGAACTCTCATTTTAACTGTCTATAGCAGGGCTTACAGCAAGGAACAATCCTGGCTCTCTGAACTGCAGGTAGCACATCAGTGTGAATCCCTATGCTTGTGTGCTGAGTGGCCCTAGAAGCTGATGCAGTGAGAAGCTTCCCCAAGGAAGGTGTACTTTGCTACACTCCAGAAAGCACTTGCTGGGTTGCTTAGCAAGCTTCTATTAAAAAAGAAAAGGAAAAAAAAAGAAGGTGAGGGGGGATGTTAGAAGCCACTCAAGTCAATCTGTTGGTTAACATTATCTAAAGGCTGGTAACCAGGGGCATGTGAAAGGCACATCTTTCCCCCCTCATTAGCTGATGCTTATTTTTTTTTCCCTATGATAGCACAGCTCAAGCAAGAGGATCCAGACTCCTATTAAAATACACTGAGTAGATTTCCCTCTAGATCCCCTTGGTTGAACCTAAATTCAAAGGCAGAAGTCAGAGGTGGCAGGAGCTTGCAGACAAAGCTAAGTTGCAGCACTGATCCCATCCAGCCCAGAGGGACCATTTTTAATGAAGCTCTTACCATAGTTGTCAGCTTTGGTCATTAGCAAGTTTCTCTCTCTCTCCAGTGACTTTCTGTAATGAGAAGAGTAGTTCATTACCTGCGAGGCACAACACAGCCTATTTTTTTTTGCTTATATGATGGAAGAGAGACTGTCCCACTGCCAGGGATGTCTGCTCCCAGAATAAGCCCCTCACCCTTCACTCTGGAGAGGTGACAGTTCAGAAACCCCCGGCTGTGCAAGAGAACAGATAACAGCAGTTTTAGATTATTTTTTCCTTCCCCCAAGCTGCTTCATCTCAGGACAGTGTCACTGTACACAAGCAGGATAGAAAGGGGTCTGTGTGACAGAGCCCCCTACTCTGTTCCCCATGGTGGGGTAGAAAGTTCTGTGATGGCTATGGGATGGGGTAGGGTCTCTGCAGGATCCTTCCCCTCCAGCACATCTGTCTGAGTGCTAGAATGATAATTCTTCTCACTGATTGAAGCTGGGATCCCTTTGTTAGAGGTATTTGATTTACACAAATTGGTCAACTCAAGGAAACAAGCTGAATCCAAACCCAGTAACAACCAGTTAAACAATCTGTTATTAGACTGAAGACTCGGGATAATAACAATAGAGTAAGTCAGGCCAACCCAGCCCTTGTCTTAAACTGCACAAGATGATTAATTAATACACAGTTTAAAATATAAATGCAAAACAAATTGCCTGAAAGCAGCAGTGTTCCCATTGTGGCTTGTGAGGCTGTGGTCACTCCTTTCAGACTGTGTGCATATAAATAAAAGCATGCACTAACAAATTATCTCCTGGTTCAAAGCAGACAGAGAAGGCAGTAAGTGTAACAGAGTTTGTTTTCCCCCTTGGGGCAGAGCAAGAACCTGTAGGCGGAAAGAGATCCAAATCTATGTGTACAGCTAGTTAAGTAAGGGATGGCAAGAAAGCAAGCCATGTCAGAACAGCCAAAGAGGAAAGGGCTCTTAAAGGCAGCTGGGGAAAGGTGATGTGGAATGCAGCCAGGAGGAAGTGAGAAAAGTTTACCAACATGACTGGGCTGCTACTTAGAAACTTGCCTTGTGAAGAGAGTCAAGGGAAGAGACCTTGAGAATGACACATGAAGAAACCATGACAACTGACCTTCAAAATGGGAAAGCAGAGCTCTCCTTAGTGTACTACTCCCTGAATCAGTAATTTGATCATGGTACTTTCCTCCAGGGTTTTCAAATGGTCTGGATTAGGGCAACAGAATTCCTGTTTCCATCTCTACACAAGTTGTAAAATTCAGGAGAGGCCCCAGGAATCCCTAATCCTAATTCTTTGCTCTAGGCCCTATACTTCAGAGAGAAATCATACAAATATATTTCATCCTGTCAAGTTACCACAACTGTAGGTTGGTTGTTGGCCACCTCAGTAGCAGATAAAGAATACAGACAGTAAGCATAAGAAGAATAATTTAGGCCTAGATGAAGGACTGGTGAGGTGAGGAGCCAGTGAGCTGAGGGACAGTAGGAGACAGGACCCTGTCCAAATATGTATGGGGATATGAAACCCCAGTAAAGGAGGAGGAAAGAGAGAGGCTGGCTCAAGGAATGACAGATAGAGCAAAATAACAGTGGAAAGGAAGAACAAAGAAGATAACCTGAGGCTGGTAAATATCAGGGTGTGGAGATGCCACCACTGCTAGGGGATCACTTCTAACTGGGTTCTGTAGGACAGTACTGTAGAGCAGCCACCAGGACCAGCAGGGCTGCTCCCTGGGCCTACAATTGACCTTCCCAGCCTTTCTGCCAGGAGCAGAGCAATGAGATGCTGGTGACTGGAAGAATGCCTTCAAGCAGACAGATCTGAGAATCAACTGGGAGATCCAGGATCTCTTGCTTCCTACTCTAGAGAAACAGCAGGTTTTGCCTGTCTCTGATACAAAATCCCCGTCAAAGTCCTTGCTTGAGTCTCAGCTCTGGAAGCCTACCGTTCTCTTCTATGTCAGTGACAGATTTCTGGGGAATTGTCCCTCATCCCTTTCCCATGGAAGCCCATGTGTCACTGCATTCCTACATCCAGGCACATTTGCAACACAGGCCCAGATAGGGTCATTTCCCTCAGCCCCTCTCCCAGTTGCATCCCAGCCTGGTTTGGCCCTCAGTAGTAGCTGCTGCACATCTCCCCTGACTGAACTTGGGCAGTTTTGGCAAGGCTCGAGCAGCAGCGTGCACTGAGCCTCTGCCAGACTCACAGAGCTGTTTACTAGCAAGCCAGAAGCCAGCCCTGCAAATGAACTGGCAAGTTCTGTGCACTGCTTGGCTGGTTGTGGTGCAGGTTGGAGTGAGACTGTTAATAAGATGAAGCTCTCTCCATAGATCAATGAACTTCTCACCCTGGCATGTTCCCCATGTAAGCTCCAAGCTGAGGGAAGAGAGTCTTGTCACTGGAAACCACATTCCCATACCCTCACGAGCCCTTGCTCAGTACTACCCAGGATGATAGCCAGCTGAAGCACACAGCCACAGCTGTGAAAGGACATGATCACCAATACCTTCCTTCAGGGCTGAGCTTCTCCCTGCGCAGTTTAAGATCCACCTCCTCCATGCTCTGCCTGCAGCGCGCCAGCTTTTCCTCCAGTCCATCAATCTGAAAAACACCACACCAGTCACTGTCGTTTCCTCTCCCAGCGAACAGGGATCCATCCCCACTCAGATGGGAAGGCTAGCAGCTCAGCTACTCCACCTCCTTCCTTCCCAAATGAAGAGAGGAACAGCCCCAGGTCTGCACAGAGTGCCACCACCTCTTAGATCAGCCTGTATTACAGCCCAGGCAACTGTGACCCTGTAATCCCAGACACAGCCAGACCAGCTCGAACACTCCCACTGTGTGGCTGGCCAGCACCGTTTGCCAAGATCCGATCTTGTTTCAGCCTCTTCTAGTTTCTTTACATGTGGCTCCACAAAGATGAAATCTAAAGCACCTTTACACATTTAACAGAGGATAAAATGAGAGAGACTGGCCTTGGCCAAAGCCTGAGGGACAAGGTCTTGGTTTAGTGCTGCAAACAGATGCAGAAGTTCATGGGATGTGACTACAAAGCACCCTCAGCTGTCTGCTTGGGTGAAGAGGGGACAAAGGGGAAACACTGATACCTGCTATCACTTTTAGTCAACTAAATCTACAACAGCAACAGCAGTCTGCACAGCATGCTCAACAGAGCATTCACTGCCACCCCCACACCTTCAACCTCCACCAAGTTTTGTCAGCAGCATGTTCCCATGAAGAAGAACACCGGTCATCTCTTTGTCTCCTGGTCAGGTTTTCTAACAGCAACCCCCCCACTGTGTCTTCCTGTGGAGGGGAGTAACTGTGGATAAGTACCAGAGGGTTGATCTACTTGTGTGCAAATGGATTGCCCAGGAGGGAATCCCACCACAGACAACAGTTCTTCTGGGAATCGTTCCTCTTTTCTGCCTGGCAACCAGAGTGTAGACATCTTTAGGAAAAACTCTTTCAGGTCTGCTTCCAGCAGGGAAACAATGGGACTAATCAGATCATATGAACACAACATCCTAGCCTGAAAGAAAACGGCCTGGGTGCCCTGAGGTGGCAATGACCTCTCTTTTTAGCTACTTAACACAACACTCCTGCTGTGTCTTGTTCCCTAAGCAAGGCCAAGGCCAGCTAGATGGCTGCCACCATGGCCTCTCTGTGGTGGGAGCCTTCACAAACCAGAAGCTAAGAGGCAGCACAGTCCCAGGTAAAGCACTGAGGTGGAATGAGACACAAGATACCTGGACATCAGCCTCAGAGGCGTCCCACAGCACAAACGCTCCCATGAACAGTGTTACAGGAAACAAACTCAAAGGTAGTGATCCCTATTTATTACTGCTCGGGGGATCAGCTCCATTCTGAGCTCGTTAGCAACCTCACACCTTCTGCTCATCAAAGGCAGGCAAGTGTTAGAAATAAGCAGGATGGGAGAAGAGGCTCAATGTAAAAGGGAGAACAAAGCAGACTGCAAAAAGGAGTTTAGCCAGTCAGCTAATGCACTGGGTCTCCGTGGCAGGGTTCTGGTAGCAGGGGGGCTACAGGGGTGGCTCCTGTGGGAAGTTGCTAGAAGCTTCCCCTATGTCTGACGGGCGATGCCAATCAGCTCCAAACAGACCTGCTGCTGGCCAAGGCTGACCCCATCAGTAACGGTGGTAGCATCTCTGTGATAAGATATTTAAGAAGGGGGGGAAAAAAAGCCCTGCACAACAGCAATTGCAGTGGGAGAGAAGAGTGAGAATGTGTGGGAGCAACAACTCTGCAGACACTGAGGTCAGTGAAGAAAGAGGGGGAAGCGGTGCTCCAGGTGCTTCCCCTGCAGCCCGTGGTGAAGACCATGGTGAGGCAGGCTGCCCCCCTGCAGCCCATGGACATTAACACTGGAGCAGATGACCACCTGCAGCCCGTGGAGGACACCTCACTGGAATAGGTGAGAGCCCAAAGGAGGCTGTGACCCAGTGGGAAGCGTGCCCTGGAGCAGGCTCCTTGCAGGACTTGTGACCCTGTGGGGCACCCATGCTGGAGCAGTCTGTTCCTGAAGGACTGCACCCCACGCTGGAGCAGTTTTGTGAAGAACTGCAGCTCATGGGAAGGACTCACATCAGAGAAGTCCATGGAGGACTGTCTCCTGTGGGAGGGACCCTACACTGGAGCAGTGAGGAGTCCTGCCCCTGGGGAGGAAGGAGTGGCAGAGACAACGTGTGATGTGATGAGCTGTTTGCAACCCCCATTCCCTTGTGCTGCCGGTGGGGAGGAGGTAGAGAGCTTGGGAGTAAAGTTAAGTCCAGGAAAAAGGGAGGGTTAGGGGGAAGCTGTTTTTAAGATTTGGGTTTATTTCTCATTATCCTATTCTGATTTGATAGGTAATAAATTAAATTACTTTTCCCCCAAGTCAAGTCTGTTTTGCCCATGACAGTAATTGCTGAGTGATCTCTCTGTCCTTATCTCAACCCACAAGTATTTCATTATATTTTCTCTCCCCTGTCCAGCTGAGAAGGGGAGTGACAGAGCAGCTCTGGTGGGCATCAGGCATCCAACCAACAGCAACCCCCCCACAGCTCAACAGCCTCCCTGCAAGGAGCACAGGAGAGCTGTGGTGGGGGCCACATAGAGCCAGGCTCAAATAACCTTTGCATCTCACCAGACAGCAATTTCAAAGTCCCTTGTTATAGGCAGCTCTGCCGGGGCTGTTGAGATGCCACGCTCCCCAGAGGCACCTGCACAGCTTCCCCCGAGCCCAAGGGGAGCACCAAGGCACATCACCTGATCCCACAGCACAGGGAATGGTGCTTCTGTGTTCGACAATGCTTGGGTTTTGCTGGATGGGGACACAGATGTTTTTGAAGCATGTTAGCTGAAAATGCATTTGGTTAGGGCAAAGATAATTATCCTCCTCCATACCCAGCTGTGCCAGTTAAGAATGTTAACTCCAGCTGCTTATCACTGTCTGTCACCCACTACAGCTCAGTCAGCAGGATGCATTATCCCAGTCTGCTTCAGAGCCAACCAAGGGCTTCACCCAAATCAGCTCTGACCACGCTAATCAGCAAGTTAATTTAATGGCAGAGGACAGCAGAGTGGAGGTGGGGTGTCTGTCGAGTCCCATTTAAGAATGACCATCTCCCTCACCAGTTCCTACCTACCATTTGCAAGTAACTGTGTCTCTGAGCCCTTATCTGTTGGAAACCCTCACATACACACACAAGCAAGAGGTACTTCACCATGTGTTACCTTGGCTCCTCCTTGCCTAGTAAACTTATTACAATGCACCCTGTCTTCTCTGGAAACACATTCAAAAATCATGTTAAATAATACAATTTAATGAGAGTTTTGGTTAGCCAGCTGCCAAGCCCACCACTAAATTATCAATGCCATTGCATTTCCTATCCTCTCCTCCAGCACTGCTCCTCCTGCTCAGTTTGCAGTTGCTCTCACTAGGACATTCTCTGCCCATACTTCCGTCATTTCACGAGACATAACAAGGATATTCTGCCCAATGCTGCCAATGCTTTTACTTTCTGCTGACTAAAAATCTCTAGATTCCACATAATACTTTAAAAGTTTCAAGTAGTTTTACTGCTCTTAAATCAAAACCAAAGTTTAGGTCCCCTGCTGGAGAGCAATAATTTGCTAATAAACCACATGCCCTAGAACTGCACCATCAGCTTTGCTGAGCTGGGGGAACAAGGGACAGAAAATAATCAAAAAATAAAAAAAGCAGGGAAGGAGGAACAGATTGCTGAATGAACAAAATATTTTTCCTCCAGAATCTATTTCTTTGTTTTAAAGCTAGTTTAAGGTTGTAAGGAAGGTTGAGAGTGAGGATTCCCAGATGTTATCGATTTACTGTGCTTCAGTTTCCCCACTTGTAAATTAGAACAATACCATCTGCTTCAATTACACAAGGAGCCTCAGACACCAACCAAAACCATGGGCAAGAGCACTACCTTGAGATGCCAGTGCCACTGCCCCATTTGGGATCTCTTCCTGCAAGTCAGAAGTCTCTCAGCAGCTCAGTCATCCAAGTAACTCTTCACTGCAGGGCAAAGGAAAGAGAGAAATAGAAAATAAGCACAGGGAGAATCAGAGCAACGCCTGGGTATTACTGATCACTCTCTGGGCTGCTGAGGAAACTCCCAGGGGGGATGTAGCCTGTAAAGCTGTAGCACAAGAGAACCTGTAGAGCTTTGTCATAATCCCCTGCAGCAGCTCTCCATCCAGGAGAGCAATCCTAGAAGCAGGTGCACATCTGAGCTTGTTGTAGATGGAAACCTTCCCCCCCTACTAACTAAAACACAAGAAGGTTACTGGGCTATGTACCCAGGCCTGCTGGAGGCCTGCATAAAAACCAAGAGCTGAGCTCACTCAGCTGAACCATCACTGCGCTTCACACTGGCTTCTCTTTTAGTGGCAATCTCAGCACAGTGGCTTCTAAATGGGAAAGATGAACCCTTGCTCCTCCTGGCTCTCCTTTCCGTGAGAGGGATCCTCTGGGACAGGGATGAAGTGCAGCATGTAGAAAGCTCCCATGACAACTCCCTGTTTTCACATGGCCTGTAGCAGGGACACAGGCCTTCCCTTCCAGCAGCACCTTTCAGCAGTGTCAGTTCAAAGGGGCAAGTGAAACAGGTGCTTCAGATCCAGGCAGCAGCTCGGGGCACACAGAGCTGCCCTTCTGCTCCCCAAGAGCCACTCCTGAAAGTCAAGTCACGGCAGCTTTGGATGCACACAGGGATCTAAGGCTAGATGCCTCCATTGCTCCACAAGGTATGACAAGACACTGAGCCATTTTTGTTGAATTCTGGCAACAGTTGCTTGCAATCTGGAGACCTTTTTAAACCAGAGAGACCTGGAACGGATTTAAATTCAAACTGACTTACATGCTTATTACAAATCTCATTTGTTGGGACCATCTTGGGCAGGGAGCCCGAAATGGCTCACAAAAAGGCAGAGACAAATAGAAAAGAGAGAAAGAAGCAGCGTTGCTTACAGAGTTGAGCTGGATCCTTTTAAATACATTTTGTAATGAATTAATAAAAGCTTTCTTTCCAGCAGAAAGGCTAAAAGCGCTTTTCAAGAACTGGCATCCACCCTCCACTTTTATGAATTCCCTAATTAAGATACTGGCAAGGAGCCATATCACACATACGTCGACATCCAACAGCGTTAGGTAATGAGGTTTTCGTCTTCTGACCCTCATAAAGCAGATCAAAGCCAACTGAAGAGGTGGAGGCAAATTAAAAAAAAACCTTCCCCCAGCAGTCTTCTCGTGCCTTGTCACCTGCCAGCACACTTGAGCAGTTCTTTTCACAGAAGAATTAGTGGTTCCTGCATCTACAAATTTGGCTGGGTTATTAAAATCAGTCCAGCAGAGATGAGGTTTGTTTAAATTCAAATGCTAACTTGCAGTTCATGGACACACTGCCATTTTCACCATGCTCTTGGAATCATTTTGCACGTTGCCAAAGCATTTTGCTGCGCCCACGGTGTGCTTGGAAGTATTTACCAGGTAAGCTACAACACAATAGAGGATGATCCACCAGCAAAGTCAAAGACAAATCCTGCAGATCACCTCTCTGTATTGGTGAAGGAGAAAGGGCTGGACCCTGCCTGCATCTCCCCCTCCAGCCTTGCAGAGACTGTGCAGATAGTCCTCCTGCCCTCCCTCAGCTCAGACCAGCGGCTTTGCAGGACAGCACACAGAGGTGACCACACAGAGGTGACCGCACGGCACCACCCACAGCTTTTTGAAAAGTCCTGTAAGAACAGCTTTACTGAGCAAAGACTGCATTGGCCTTTCCCCTGTTCTTTATGCTCCTGCGCAGACGCTGATCAGCCCCTGCCTTTGACAGAAGCAGCACACACGCAACAATACTTTCTCCAAACACCCACTTGACATTTTGCAGCTCAGGCACTGCCTGAGTACAGGGTGTTCTCTTTGCATTTAATGGCCCCACTTTTTTGCTTCCATGAATTATTTTCCAGTTGCTGTCTGAGCCACAAGTATCTTTTTGAGGGCTACAACATCCTGTGGCAAGGAGCTTCACAGCACAGCCATAGGTTATGGGAGGACCAAGAACTCCTGTTTGTTCTAAGCTCGTCAGCTGCTAGTTTCATCTGATAGCCCTGATTTTGTATTGACAGTGAATGTTCATTCTCTGTTTAAAATTACAAATAGCATACAGAGGATACAGACCTGTACTGGGTCCCCTTGCAGTCATGTTTTCAAGCTTAAAAGGACCTGGTATGCTTAGTTGTTTCTTGCATAGAAGTTTTCCACACTTTGATCATCCTTATCATTCTCTTAAACTCATTCAATTTTCACTATTTTGCTACAAAATAGACCAGTCTTCCCAGTTTCATTTTCCTGATGGGTTTCATCAAGAAAGTTCTGTGCAGCTCAGCTTTGCCAATGGGGCTGCCTGCTGAAAGTCTACAGAGCTATATGAAAGGAGAAGCGGGATGAGTTTAACCACCATTGCATTATGGAGACACATTTATATCAGTTTAAACCAGGTCATATCAATTACACCTGCAATTTGTAAATGCAAGATAATCTGATAAGTATCCATACAGAAAATTGCATTCATTTAGCATCATGACTTCTGTTAAACAAATATGACTCTGCCTACATTAGGCCTTTCAAAGCTAGCCATGCATCACATCATACTAAGGCTCATTTGGAAAGTTTTCTTTACAATCATAACAGCTCAGAAGGTAATACTGAATCAAATGAAACTTTAAATTATAAAATCAGTACCTTGGTTGTCATGTGTTTCTGACATCTGAAACAGCTCTTTCTTCCTCTGTCTTAAAGGGATTTTGTTTTCCTCCTCCCTAACTTCTATTCAGTACCATTCTCATCACTGAAAGGGGAAGGATTTTATCTTTTAGTAGTATCTTCACACTGAGAGGCTAAGTTTTCATTGCTAACACACTGAAGAAGAGTAGTTCTACAGTCCTTTCAAAAGTAGTGTGTTCTACTATGACAACTTCTAAAAAAAACCCTAAATCTAATTGTACAAATTTGCTGTGGCAGCTAAAATCAGCTCCTTTTCATTCTCTGACCAGCAGGTCCTTGACAGGTTCACCCTTTTTACCATCTCTCCTTTTGTAAGACCCTCAAACTCTCAACTATCCTTATCTGTCACACCTCAAACAACAACCACCAAAAATTCATTATTTCAACATTCCCCACTAGGCTCACTGAAGAAAAGCTTAGACAGCCAACACACTCCCCTCTGGACTCCCTTTGGTGGTTATATTTTATATATAACCACCAAAGGGAGGTTTTTTATATAGAAAACCTCCCTTTCTATTTTATATAGAAAACCAGAAATGTTTGGTTTTCTAAGGAAAACCTAACTAGATGAAACAGACCAGAAAACTACTATAAACTGAACTCTCATTCATATCACACAGTAGGACACTGACGTTTATGTTACTTGGTCATAGCATGTATGGCAAGCCCCAAGTTCTTTCCCTGGCCTTTCCACCCTGGCTATCTTGGTCTGTTGTGCATATGCTCATCTGAAAGACTTAGGGACAGAGAAGTGACCAGTGAGATTCACTGTACCAGTTCTGCCCCATTTCAGCCATGGGGAAGAACTGGTTCATTTGTTAGGAAGGTTCAGGCTTTTGCTGTCCCCAAGTATCCACAACTCACAGACTCAAACTATGGGCTCTCCACTGCCTCCTCCAAGTCAGTCCAGATTGCACTATTCAGTGCAGGAGCCAGAATGAAGTATCCTTCAGAAAGACCTTAACTAACAGGCCTCAGTTTGTTAATACAAATACAAAGCTTAAACAGAGCCTACCAGCAGCCCTCCTGCCACCCATAGAATCATTAAGGTTGAAAAAGACCTCTAAGATCATCCAGTCCAACCATCAACTCATCACCTCCGTGCCCACTAAACCATGTCCCCAAGTGCTACATCTACACGCTTCTTGGACACCTCCAGGGATGGTGACCCCACCACTGCCTTGGGCAGCCTGTTCCAATGTCTGACCACTCTTGTGGAGAAGAAATTATCTTAATATCCAACCTGAACCTCCCCTCGTGTAGCCTGATGCCGTTACCTCTCATGCTCAGGGGATCACAAACCACCCAACAATAAAGAGGCAGCTTTAGAAGGAAGGCGTGCTCTTAAAACCCCATCTCCTCCTCTCCTTGCTGGGAGGCACAGGCACTCCGGGTGCTGGTGTACAGCCGGGCTCCTCAGGGCAGCCCGTGCCCAGCACGCCGCTGACTTTCACCACAGCCTTGCTCGCTCCCTCAGTCGAAGGCCTGGGGCAGAGGACGGGGCACCCAGCTCTCCGCTGGCGGGAGGGCCAGGCGCAGGCAGCCGTG
>NW_010305908.1:0-9619 GCF_000700745.2 Antrostomus carolinensis
CTGAATCTCCCTTCTTTTAGTTTAAAACCATAATCTCTTGTCCTGTGCTACAGGCCCTGTAAAAAGTCTCTCACCATCTTTCTTATAAGCCCCATTCACATCTTGAAAGGCCACTATAAGGTCTCCCCAAAGCCTCCTCTTCTCCAGACAGAGCAACCACAACTCTCTTGGCCCTTCTTCATAGCAGAGGTGTTCCAACCCTCTGATAATTTTGGTGGCCCTCCTCTGGACCCGCTCCAACAGGTCCATGCTCCTTTGCTGAGGGCAGAATCCCCTCCCTCGACCTGCTGGCCATGCTTTACATGCAACCCAGGATACAGTTGGCCTTCTGGGCTGTGAGCACACATTGCGGGCTCATGTCCAGCTTTTCATTCACCAGAACCCCCAAGTCCTTCTCAGCAGGGCTGTTCCCAATGCCTTCATCCCCCAGTCTGTATTGATACCATGGGTTGCCCTGGCCAAGGTGCAGGACCTTGCACTTGGCCTTGTTGAACCTCATGAGGTACACATGGGCCCACTTCTCGAGCTCAGGTCCCTCTGGATGGCATCCTGTCCCTCA
The DNA here is from genome assembly GCF_000700745.2 of Antrostomus carolinensis. Classification (NCBI taxonomy): domain Eukaryota; kingdom Metazoa; phylum Chordata; class Aves; order Caprimulgiformes; family Caprimulgidae; genus Antrostomus; species Antrostomus carolinensis. The sequence goes on from NW_010305908.1 coordinate 560, forward strand.
GGCACGTCAACCACATCGGTCAGCTTGGTGTCATCTGCAAACTTGCTGAGGGTGCACTTGATTCCACTATGTCACTGATGAAAACACTAAACAGTACTGGTCTCAATACAGACCACTGAAGGACACCTCTTGTCACCAATCTCCATCTGGACATTGAGTCATTGACCACTATCCTCTGGACGTGACCATCCAACCAATTCTTCATCCACTGAACAGTCCACCCATCAAATCCATGTCTCTACAATTTAGAGAGAAGAATATTGAGGGACCATGTCAAAAGCCTTACAAAAGTCCAGATAGATGAGAGCCGTATGTCCACTGACATAGTCACTCCATCATTGAAGGTCACTAGTTTGGTCGGAGAAGACTTGCTCTTGGTAAAGCCATGTTGGCTGTCTCAAATCACCTCCCTGTCCTCCATGTGCCCTAGCATATCTTCTAGGAGGATCTGTTCCTTGATCTTCCCAGGCACAGAGGTGAGGCTGACAGGTTGGTAGTTCCAGGGTCTTCCTTTCTACCCGCGGCAAAAATGGATGCAGTGTTTCCCTTTTTCCAGTCTCCAGGAACTTCGCCTGACTCCCGTGACTTTTCAAATATCATGGAGAGTGGCTTGGCAACTGCATCAGCCAATTCCCTCAGGTATCTGGGATACATCTTGTCAGGTCCCACAGACTTCTGCATGTTGAGGTTCCTGTGGGGATCTCTAACTTGATCTTCTCTTACAGTGGAAGGGACTCCCTCAGTCCCTGCCCTGCAGTCCATCCACTGAAGACGCATGGCAAAAGAGATTGGCTGGGAAGACTGAGGCAAAAATGCTGTTGAGTACCTCAGCCTTCTCCTTGTCTGTTGCTACCAGTTTGCCAGTCTTGCTCATCGGGGGGGGAGTACCCTTTTTTTGACCTTCCTGTTCTGGCTGACAGGCCTGTAGAAGTCCTTCTATTTACTCTGTGCGTCCCTTGCCAAGTTCAGCTCCAGCTGTGCCTTGCTCTTCCTGACCCCATCCCTACACAACTGGGCAGTGTCCCTACACTCTTCCCAGGATAACTGTCCCTGCTTCCACTGCCAGTGCATTCCTTCTTGCCCTTTAGTTCCATCTTTCATACCAAATATTTCATCATGTTAATATTTTTAATGTTAAGATTTTTCTCTGGACAATTCCAAGGGTTGAGTCAGAGTTTGCTGTCCGAAGTATGGTGAAGCAGACTGTTCATACCTCCTTCCTGACTGGATTAACTCTTACCATTGAGCTGTTCAAGACTAAAAACTGCTTTTAAGAATGCATTAAGATTTGCCTTGTTGGTGAACACTCCTGAAAATCTAGTATGAGGACTATGGCAAACAAACAAGACAAGAGTTAAAAGTATATGGATAATTTAAGCTAGATTTAAATATTTTTAATACATACCTACACAGCTATTGTTTTAATTTATAGGCTGCTAAAACAACCATTCAAGACAATTAATCACTGTAAGTAACAATGACAAACCCTTAAGAGAAATTCTAACAATTTTTGCAGTATTCACTTACAGAACTCATTCTTCTAAGAATCAGGAAACAAGATCTAGCTGATATGAATAAATAACACAAAAGGAGAAGCTCCCCTCAAGGTTGGAGAATTGCTGCAGCATTTTTCCTCATCTGTCTTTCCCTGCAGTTCTGCTCCCTAAGACACACTGCCTCAGTGAACAACTAACAATAGAAATGATAAACTGATAAAATCCAGCCTAAAACCAAGGATATATTAATCCCTTAAAAATCTTGTTCAAAATTTTATAGAAATTTACTCAAAAATACTTTTTGAGTATTTTGCAGTGCATTATTTGGAGTAAAAAAATACAAAAAATAGTCTTAATGAAACAATGCTATTTAATGTTTATTTGGTGAGTGGGACATCACATAGGGAGATCTTTAGCAGGTCTTATTAACAACTGCTGCTCTTCATCTGGTACGTCTCCTCCATTTACTGTTCACCTAGGTATTAAGTCCTTCATTTGACACATTGCAGCCCCAATTATAAATTAAGCATTGATTTTCTATGCTACACATTTAATTACTAAAATATTTTTACAAGGGAGAAAGACAAATTGAAGATTATTTAGCGAGGTTCCACTCTTATCAAAAGACTACTCTGACTGAAAGCAGTGTAAATATTTTGTTGTGGGAATGTTATGCCAATGCTCATTACACCTTTTGATGTCAGGCTTACTTTAAAGTATAAAAATGACAATTGAAAAGTAACCTTAGAAAAAGATATCATACAATGAAATATTGATGCAGAACAATGCTTTAAAAAATGGATATCTAAGCTCTGCTGACTAGCAGGACCACACACTTCAGGTTAGGAAATGATTAAGTGCTTTGCTAAATATAGCCCTAAATATGCTTTCAGAATCTATTCATAATTAAGCAAGCTTGATTGGATGTCTATTACTCTCTACTCTTAGTGGAAATGCAGAGTGCTTGCTATATTGTGTATTATTATAATCACAATGCTTAGCATATTGTGTATTATTATAATTACAATATAAATGGTTCCTTTATCCTTCTCTAAAGGACGTTAGTTTTAAATTGGTCTTTCATTTCAGGACATTCAGAATTGCAATTTTGTGTTAAAACAATGAATACTTTCAATATTTAAGAAACCACTTTATAAAGGACAGTATCACTCTTCAGAGAAGGTACATAATTCAGGCATACAACAAAGTCAATAGATACAAAGACCTGGTAATAAATACACAGCTCTGCTCTATCCTAACACTTACCAATACAAACTAGTAGGGACAGGAAGCCTGAACAAAATTCTGCATCAACTAGGCAAAGAAATTGGCTGGGTAAAGAACTGGCTGGATGGCCAGGCCCAGAAAGTTGTGGTGAATGGAGTTAAATCCAGTTGGTGCCCAGTCACAAGTGGTGTTCCCCAGGGCTCAGTGTTGGGGATTGAGTGCACCCTCAGTTAAGTTTGCAGATGACACCAAGTTGGGCAGGAGTGCTGATCCATTGGAGGGCAGGAAGGCTCTACAGAGGGATCTGGACAGGTTGGATCGATGGGCTGAGGCCAGTGGTATGAGGTTCATCAAGGTCAAGTGCTGGGTCCTGCACTTGGGTCACAACAACCCCATGCAACACTACAGGCTTGGGGAGGAGTGGCTGGGAAGCTGCCTGGCAGAAAAGGACCTGGGGGTGTTGGTTGGGAGTCATCTGAACATGAGCCAGCAGTGTGCTCAGGTGGCCAAGAAGGCCAACAGCATCCTGGCCTGGATCAGACACAGTGTAGCCAGCAGGACCAGGGAAGTGATTGTGCCCCTGTACTGGGCACTGGTGAGGCTGCACCTCGAGCCCTGTGTTCGGTTTTGGGCCTCTCACTACAGGAAAGACCTCAGGGTGCTGGATTGTGTCCAGAGAAGGGCAATGACGCTGGTGAAGGTGCTGGAGAACAAGTCTTATGAGGAGTGGCTGAGGGAGCTGGGGTTGTTTAGTCTGGAGAAAAGAAGGCTGAGGGGAGACCTTATCACTGTCTACAACTCCCTGAAAAGAGGTTGTAGTGAGGTGGGAGTCAGTTTCTTCTCCCAGGTAACAAGCGATGGAATGAGAGGAAACGGCCTCAAGTTGCTCCACGGGAGGTTTAGGTTGGATATAAGGAAAAACTTCCTTCACCGAAAGGGTTGTCAAGCATTGGAACAGGCTTGCCCAGTGAGGTGGTGGAGTCACCATCCCTGGTGGTATTTAAAGACAGGTAGACAAAGTGCTTAGGGAAATGGTTTAGAGGAGGATCTGGTAGTGGTAGGTGTTAGAAGATATTAAAGGTTTTTTCCAACCACTATGATTCTACGATTCAAAAAACATGTTATTTTAACTAAATCGAAATACACAATTGTCCATTGCAATTTCACGTTCTTGAAAAAGAAAAGCTGTATAAAATATTATTGTGTGATACTAAACATACTTAAAAGGACCATCATTCAAATAAGGATAGACACTAGAAAATATGTTTTGTAAAATTCACACAGAAGTGTGAACTAAATTGGACCTCGTGTGAACACACTAATAAACTAAACTGGATTGTTGCACATTAATTAATCTAAATAAAAGTGTAAACTTTGTTATATTTGTAACGAAGGGGATAATTTACTAGATCTTAACTAGAAAAAATAAAAAGGAGTCTGAGAAACTATTATTTTATTTATATACTTAAAATCATTGAACACTCTCATGACACAGCATTTGTAAAGTTGGTAGTAATTTAAAAAAAAAAAAATCACAAAGCCAAATAACTGACACAGAGAGGAGTTGTTTGCACAATATAATTAATTCCTTATTACAAAATTCAGATGCAGGATTACATTCCACTGTAATACAACAATCCCCTTTTACACTGCAGCAAGTTTTATGAACTGAAGTAATTTTTGCTTTCAAGTTTTGATCCACTATCCGAAATAAAGAAATAAATGCTACACTGTTTCAAATGCTCTAAAATTATTCTTTAAATGATTTTTTTCAAATTTTACGTTTTTTCCACTCTGGCTTGTCTGTTTCATCGTCTTCCGGTTCCACTTCTGCAAAAACTGTTTTTGGCTGTGTTCTAGAAAACATTAAAAAGATTAAAATAATGGTCAGAATACAATTCTTTATAAAAAAAATATATATTAGACATGAACTAGGCACAATTACATCCTTTCTATACTTAAAAAAAAGCATCCAAGACTTGCTCATTTTGAATTTTCAACATAAACCTATCAACTAACCCTCTAAGAACTAAAGAAACTTGCAGCTCTCAGGCAAAGAAGAAGCATAACAAATACACATCTTTTGCAAGTATTATTTCCCCATCAGCTCACAATCATTATCTGTGCATTCCATGAATAAAATTAAGCTAGAAGAGAGGAACAAATTGACTTAATACAATGTTAGAAGAATGAAGCCACAGGTCTTCTCTTTCCGTGACTTTAAAAAAAGAAATCTCCATTTTGATAGACTGTAGTATGACAGCAGCCAATAAGTGAAAACAGAACAGCAGCTAAGCCAGGTTTCTGGCTTAGCCTATGCATGGAAAAACCAGCTTCTCCTACAGAGACTTTATCCAGCACTACCATAACATAAAAAACCTAATGATCCTCGTATGAGATCACAGTATATCCTACAGGCAAGCTTGATGGTATCTATTCCTCCACTGTTTACTTGTATTTTAAATAACACTTAAACTTTATAAAAATAATTATTGATTACTTTTTAAACGAACACAGTATCAAGTAGCATTTCAATAAACTGTTTGGACATTCAGTTACCCTGTTTTACACTTTAATGACTGCATGGTCCCCTTTTCCAACCTAACTCTCAGCACAATCAGTGTGGAGCTGAAACTACCAGATTTCTGATGCTGGCTGTGCTCAACTTCTCATTACAGCAGACAAGACAAAGTATAAAATACAGCCAAGGCAGTCATCATCTCATTAACGTACTAACTAATGTTTTTACAGCAGTCTAAGGATGTGAAGCATTATTATTATAAACAACTGTTATTTGTCAGACTCTACAAAATGCATGAACCTTAGCAAAATTGTGCCTGCCTGCCTTAATACAATACACATAATGCAGTGTTGACACTGACTTCAAAGAGTAATAGCAAGCCATCAGCTATTAAAGACAAGATTCTCTACTTGTTAAATATGTGGCACAAAATAGATCTCAAGTCACCAAAACTAGTCAAGACAACTCTCCTTATATACAGGATCATTTTATCAGCCTGCCTTCTCCTCCATCCTCCAAACTTGCCATGGAGGTAAGGAGTACACTAGGATGTTCCAGAGATGGTCCTACTGCAGGACACTATTGGCACATGTTCCCCAAGTGCATGCTGTAATTCTCATTACACCTAAGTAGGCCTTGTACCGAAATGAGGATCAACACTACTGGAAGGTAGATGAATCATTATGCTCTCCATGGAAAGCAGAACTAAGTTTTTTTAAAAAAAAAATCCAATTTAAAGATGTCATTAGAAAACAGCTATATAAACACTACTTAGCCAATCACTGAATGTGGATTAAAAAAAATAATTAAAAAAAATCAACATTCAATCCAAAACAGATACCAGGTATGAAGGCTTTATTGGCCAGAATACTGGATTTTGTTAGCTGCTGAAGAGGTGGAATGTATGGAATCATCTATTTTTTCAAAACATATTGATGGAAGTTTCTTTAGCCCATTTTAACACCACACATTCCTTTTATCACAATAGACAAAAGGTATGTAAATGCCATATAGGATCACATCAGGTCTGTATTGAGACACTTGTTAGTAAAGCACAACTAATCAAGTGTAAACCTATCATTTCTGACCGCAAGACCTGCAACTGTCATAATTTTGTTTAGAAACCTCCAACCAAGAATGACTTAATTTGTGAAACACGCATCAGAACCTACGTATTTTCCAGGATAGAAATGGCACAGCGAAAAGTTCAGCTAATGTTAAGTATGCTACTTGAGTCCAGTAAAGCTGGAAGTGGGGCAAGGCGGGGGGAGGGAAAAAAAAAAAAAAAGAAACTATCATAATCTCGGAGTAACCAGATAAAGAAAAAACATACAGAGGAAATCAAGTTTGCTTGCTATCTTGTTTTTTAAAATTAGCATGAAATGGCTGTAGCCTCAGCTCAGCTGAAATGTAAACTGTTCCACCTCCACAAGCTACAGAGCGGTAACTGGGGCACCTAGGGTGATTCATATGCCTGACCATTTTAAAGACATAGCACAGAAAACACTGTTTTTGTTATAGCATTATCAGCAGTGATCACTTAATTTAAACACAAATTGTTCCGCTTAGTAACTGCACTAGAGATTGCTAGTGTAGTAGGAGTTTGCTGCATGATTAATATTTATACAAAAATTATCAAAACAAGTTTACTTATTCAAAATATTTTTATTTCTGAGGGCTAAATAATACATGTGGAAAGCTGTGTTCTTTTCCCTCATCAACTTTCTCAATTTTATTTATCCTTGACTTTGGGGGTCGATCTCAGTTCGTTAGGGATTTGCTTGGCAGATCCCATGGGAGACTGCCATGGAGGGCAAATGGACCCAGGAGAGCTGGTTGATCTTTGATGATAACTTCCTCAAAACACATTCTATCACATGTGCAGAAAGAGAAGTCTGGCAGAAACCTAGTATGGATGCACAGAGATCTCCTGAGATAAACCTCAAACCCCAGAAAGGAAGAGCACAGACAGAGGAAACAGGAACAGCCTTAGCCAAGAGGGACAGAGGCATTACGTGAACATGTAGGAACAGAGTTAGAAAAGCCAAAGCTCAGCTGGAGTAGAAACTAGAAAGAAATGTGAAACTCTACAGGTACACTGATAGCCAGAGGAATGCTAAGGAAAATGTGCTCAATGGGGCAGGTAACCCACTAACATAGGATATGGAAAAGGTCAAGATACTCGGTGCTTTTTTTGTCTCTGTTTTCCCTGAGAAGGTTTATCCCCAGGTCCCAAGGACCCTTACACTACTCACAGAGTCTCTGAGAGGGAGGGAGACATTATGAACAGAAGAGGAAGACAGAGACAGGTACTGGACACAGAGAAACCCATGAGATCAGACAGGATGGATCCAAAGTTACTGAAGGAGCTGGCCAATGTCATTGCAAGGGCACTCATTATCATGAGTCCATCATGGTGATTGGGAGAGGTCCTCAATGACTAGAAAAGCCAAACGTCATCATCTTTATGAAGGGCAAAAGGAGGACTCAAACTACAGGATGGTCTACCTAACCTCAGTCCCTGAGAAGGCCATGGAACAAATCCCCATGAAAGGCATTTCCAGGCACATGAAGGACAAGAAGGTGATACGGAAGAGCCACCGTGGATTTATAAAGGGTACGCTATGCCTGCCAGCCTGACTGCTGCAAGAGGCTGCCCAGAGACGTGTTGTAGAATCTCCATGCTTGAGGATATTAAAACTTGCCTGGGCAAGTCCCTGAACAATCTGGATCTAATTGGACCTGAGCAACCCGATCTAAGTGAACATGCTCGAAACAGAAGGTTGGACTAGATGACCTCCAGAAGTCCCTTCCTACCTAAATTGTTCTATGATCCTATGTTTCCACATGACTTGTCAGCTGAAACCAGTATCTCATACACTGACAAATGAATTCCTATTGTGAGTTACACTAACAGGCTGCAAACAAAAACAGGAAAACAAACTAACGTGATTTATTCGTACTGCACGCTTCTCTTTATTTCAGTGGTTTTCAACATATTCAGATATGCAAACATCTAAAGTATTTCCAGGGGCCATGCAGACTGCTTTAGAGTCATCATAATCCCTCTGGTTATGAATTGTTTGTCTTAGTTACCTTTCAGGGATCCAGTAAAAGTAGCTCATCGACATCTGAGGTTCATATATTAGCAGCTAAAAAATACTGCTACAGCTAAACAGGCTGGAGATGACAATTGCATATCACAGCATGTGACTCATGTTGCAGTAACTTTTGAAATTTGTGTTTATACTGCACTGAAACAAAGCAAAAATAAGACTTTCAAGCATTCTTGGAAACCAGAATAATGTCATAAAGGTTACTTCCAGATTGAAAAGTGCAGATTTTCAGCATCAGGCTCCTTTGTATTCCTTACCCCACCAACCAGCCTGACTCTTCTCTGAACCTCAGGGGCTTCCCTCTCAAAATTACCAATTTAAAAAAAATGTAGCTTAAATATACCAACATGTGCCAACAAAACCATAGTTACAAAACATTCTGTTCAGTCCTGCTTCTTTAACTAAGGATACTTGAGCCACTACATGGCTGACACTTCACACATGGGTACTGCCATGGAGAAAGAGTTCAGTGAACACAGCACAGCTGCAGGCTGTTGCCTCAAGTAATTTCCTTTTGCCTGTGACAAGCAGCAATTAAAAGGACAGCAAAACAGGGACAACATAAATGAAATGAAAGGTATTTTCTAAGAACTCTTGTCTGTCTTCGTGGGGAGGGAAATTTCACCCTCATCTTCCCTATGATACAGAAGAGAACTACATCTGGGCCTGATTAGGCCCTCAGCTACAATGCTCAGTAATT
>NW_010305908.1:9646-12612 GCF_000700745.2 Antrostomus carolinensis
CATTATAGCATCTCTGTACAGCTGTGTTAAAACAAACAGCTCACAAAGAATGTAATTTTCAAACATTTACAACTGATGCCTCAAGTTCCTTTCCTGCAGTTCTGTACTTGAAACATCCAATCTGTCCTTCCTTTCCTTTCACTCCACTGAAATGGCTCTTGCCAAGGCCTCTAACAACCTTTTTCCTTAAAAATCTCAAGATCTTTTATTTATTCTCATCCACTATGGCTTTTCTGCTGTGTTGATCACATCTTTTTTTGACACTTTATTCACATTGGGCTTCTGTGACATGTCATCTGATTCAGCATGTACTTATCATCCCCCAGAATCCTTTTCAGCAGCATCTGTTTTTTTCACCATCCTTTTGCCTCTTACATACTTCCTCCCTCCTTTTCTGGATCAAATTATAGGAGAAACAGAAAGGTCAGGATAATGATAACGAGCTTGAAAAAAAATTTCAAGTGATAAATAAAGCAAACGACTACTTAGCTTCAAGATTAAATTAGGCACCTTTAACTTCCAAGAGGAAGGAAAAAAGGAAATATTTTTACATGCAATGTATAAACTAATAGCAAAAGTCACGTTGCAGGTATTTCTTGTAAGAATTATTGAAGTGAAAATATAATTAAAAAAGCATTAAATCAGTTATCTTATTTAGAATTACCTAATCCATATGAATTGAGACCAGACAAACTCTAACCTAGCCATCACAATCAGACTCATGAAAACTCTCATCAAACAGAAAAAGAGCATTTCTTAGTTGTCTCAGTCTAAAATTATTTAATAACCATCATTGAAGAAAACTAAGTAACTGTGGTTTCCTTAGACATTTTCTTATGAAGGAAAATTAAGAACTGTAAGTGAATAACCACTCGTTAGACAAGGCCTTGTCAAACAAGAGATATATCAAGTGGATAGTTTTATAACATATTTAAGTGAAAATTTACTGCAAGAGATGTGGAAAAACTGATAGCAGAGAAATAAAGTAGTAAAAATATCAAACACGATTATAAAAAAGGAAAGGTAGTGGATGTATGTTTTTTTAGGTCTCTAGACAGTATGTAATTTTAAGTATGTATCAGAATATCACCTTTCCTAACTCTATAATCTTGTGCCATGGCTAAAACAGCCAGTTTCCCAAGGTTTGTATAATCCTTATTATTGTGAACTCCTGATTTTAACAGGGCCACTGGGGACACTCTTGCAATTCAGTATTATGTGATAATCTATATAAATGACTTGTAATTTGCATATTTTAGTAAACATGCATCTGTAAGAACATCTCTAAGATGCTTTATATACAGGGAAAACATATATGCCCTGTAAAGTCAGATAGAGGATATAGTTAACACAGCTTTCTGTATTCTCTGTGTGCACAGGTGAGCAGCTAATGAAACCTGCAACTGGTCTGCAGCTGTTAATATAGACCTCCACTTCTGAAAATTAAGAACATAACACGTAAACAAAGTTTTTGCATTTCAGTATCTTAGATAATAATAATTATTATTATTATTGATATTGAAATGCTCTTTGCATAGAGTACAAGTCAAGCTTTTAAAGCAAGGATAACGGCAGTTTCACTGGCATGAGATTTATCAGCTGACAAAACCATCAAGGCAGCATGCTGTTGGCTGCAGTCCAATTCCCCCACATACATATCACCGTCTGGTGTGTAAGTTAATAGCAGTCTGGACTTGCATACTCCTCACTTCTTAGCCAGCTCTCTTATTCCCCTGCAGCTACATCTTTAACAAGAAACTGTAATAAGATCCGCCCACCTGACACAGTAAGCCTTCTGTAATACATCTATGTTTTAAAACTTTCATGTCTACTACATTGCAGGTGTCAGGGATGAAATTTAATATACAATCAATGAAGTTACTAAGCCAAAAATACACTGAGGTATGTATCTACCTGATGGAATGTGTGATCATGTTTACTTTTGAGAATGGATATTTGCATATCTCAAATAAAACCATTTAAGATGTGCCTAGATACTCAAAGTAAATTTCGTCTTTAGCAAACATGAACTGTCAAAACAATTAGAAATCAATATTTAGCATATTCATTTCAACTGTTACAGAATCAGGCTTTCAAATATTCCTTCTTTGTACCAAGGGTGACACTGTATAATGCATAGATTTGATGCACAACATCAAATACTATACTTATTAATTACCAGTATGCCATATTAATTACCCAGTCAAAGCCAAGGTGGGTCACTAATGCTCTCAAGGTGCTTTGGAACAGCTATTCAAGTTATCTGTGCAAACAGGTGGGTTATGTCAGAAAACATGTGTCACCACTAGAAACAGCGATGATTAGAAACATAGAATCACAGAATGGTTTGGGTTGGAAAGGACCTTAAAGATCATCCAGTTCCAACCCCCCTGCTGTGAGCAGGGATAGATCAGGTTGCTGAAAGCCTCATCCAGCCTTGCCTTGAACACTTACAGGGAGGGGGCATCCACAGCTTCCTTGGGCAACTTGTGCTGGTGTCTCACCACCCTCACAGTCAAGAATTTCATCCTCATATCTAATCTAAACCTCCCCTCTTTCAGCTTAAACCCATTTCCCCTTGTTCCATCACTACCTGCCTTTGTAAAAAGTCCCTCCCCAGCCTTCCTGTAGGTCCCCTTCAGGTATTGGAAGGCCACTAGAAGATCTCCCTAAAGCCTTTTCTTCTCCAGGCTGAACAGCCCCAACTCTCTCAGCGTGTCCTCATAGGAGAGGTGCTCCAGCCCTCGCATCATCCTGGTGGCCTCCTCTGGACTTGTTCTAACTGGTCCATGTCTTTCTTGTGTTGGGGGCTCCAGAACTGGACACAGCACTCCAGGTGGAGCCTTAGGAGAGTGGATTAGAGGGGCAGAATAACCTCCCTCGACCTGCTGGCCATGCTGCTCTTGATGCAGCCCAGGATATGGTTGGTCTTCCAGGCTGCAAGCACACATTGCTGGCTCATGTTG
>NW_010305909.1:0-872 GCF_000700745.2 Antrostomus carolinensis
GGTGAGACCACATCTGGAATATTATGTCTAGTTCTGGGATTCCCAGTTCAAGAAAGACCGTGAACAACTGGAAAAGGTCCAGCAGAGAGCTATAAAGGTGATTAGGGGACTGGAGCAACTCTCTTATGAGGAAAGACTGACAGAGCTGGGTCTGTTTAATATATTAACATCAAAAGGAAAGCCAAGGAGAATCTCCATCCTCTACTGGATGCAGAGGGAACTATAGTGACGAAGGATGAGGATAAGGCCGAGGTACTTAATGCCCTCTTTGCCTCAGCCTTTAATAGTAGGGCCAGCTGCTCTCTGGGTACCCACCCCCTGAGCCAGAAGGCAGGGATGGGGAGCAAAATAAAGCTCCCATGATCCAGGAGGAAATGGTTAGATACCTGCTCAGCCAAATAGACATTCACAGGTCTGTGGGGCTGTTTGGGGTCCACCCGAGGATATTGAGGGAGCTGGCAGAGGTGCTCACCAAACCACGTTCCATCATCTACCAACAGTCCTGGCTGACTGGGGAGGTTCCACTTAACTGGAGGTTGGCAAATGTTACGTTTATTTACAAGAAGGGCAGGAGGGAGGATCCAGGGAACTACAGGCCTGTCAGTCTGACTTCAATGCTGGGGAAGGTCATGGGGCAGATCATCTTGAGTGCTATCAGACAGCACACAAAGGCCAACCAGCTGATCAGGCCCAGTCAACATGGGTTTATGAAAGGTAGGTCCTTCTTGAATAATCTGATCTCCTATGACAAGGTTATCTGATTCATAGACAAGGGAAAGGCTGTGGATGTGGTGTACCTGGACTTCAGTAAAGCCTTCAACACTGTTTCCCACAGCATTATGCCTGGACAGGCATACTTTCTGCTGGGTTAA
>NW_010305910.1:0-1111 GCF_000700745.2 Antrostomus carolinensis
TATTTTATTTTATTTTATTTTATTTTAAATTCCTAGCAATAAAATCTGATGGGTTCACTGCACTAGTAATCATTTTTTTGGTCCTAATTCTAAACCCCCTTAGATACCTGTGATATGTGCCTGATTTCTACAATTATAGGTGTTCCCAGAAACTGAAAGAAGGCATAGATCACATTCTAAAACTTAAGAAAAAAAATTAGAGAGAAAGCTTTTAATGTTTTGGATCACATGTCTGCTTTGCATCAAATTTGTGCATTCACAGATGACGGCTACAAATTAGTGTAACTTAAAAGATTTTTATCTCAAAATGTTTTCAGTTGTGAAACTTTTGACAAGTTACTGGTTGAGCCAGGGAGTGTGCAAGGAGTGCGAGATAATATTTTTAAGGACTGTGATGGTTTCACTTGGTTGGCAGCCAGACACAGCTGCTCGCTCACTCTCCCCCCGCCCCCAGGGGATAGAGGAGAGAATTGGAGAGGTGAAAGGAAGGAGACTTGTAGGTTGAGATAAGAACAATTTAATAATTGAAATAAAGTAAAACTTAAAATAATAATGATATTTAAATAATAATGATAATAATAGTAATAATAAAATATAAAAATGAGTGATACACAGTGCACTTGCTCACCATCTGCTGACCAAACCCAGCCCATTCTCAGATATCAATCCTGGAGGAGCAACAATCCCAAAAAACAAAACTGCAATCCCAGAAGAGCGAGAGCCCAAGGGAGAACCAGACAGCCCGAGAGCCTGAGACCCTCATTAATATACTGAAAATGCCGTTATATGATATGGAATATCCCACTGGCATATCCAAAAGCCAATTTGGCTTACCTCTTTTAATATTCCTCACCCCTCACCAAGACCTTGCACCTGTAGACTAGCAAAACACAAAGTCCCTCAACTTCCAGTGACAATTGAAAACATTAGTATGTTATCAATATTCTTCTCACAACAAATCCCATATGGAAACCGAAACACAGTGCTATTCTAGCTACTGAGAAGAAATTCGCTTTGTCCCAGCCAAAAACCAAGACAGAAACTCAGTTATTTGAAACAGCAAAATTAGTATTACTTTACAGAGTATATGTATGCTGGGTTTAACAGGAAT